>NC_048597.1:88047757-88145257 GCF_003668045.3 Cricetulus griseus
TAACATTTTTAAACCTGTCATTTTTCTAATATAAATTTGATAGCAACTGGCAATCAGGATTTGTGCCTACTTGGGTTTTCAACCAAGAATTGGTTGGGTTTTGAGGTGGACATTGTGTCTTCATCTCACATCTCCTAGAGGAGAAGAAAGGTATCAAATATTTGTGGGGAAATGCACACAGGGAAGAATGTGTGGGAGGATTTTGAGCCCCGATCCATGAGTTCGCCATGGCTGTTTGTTTCTTTTACTTGAGCAGCTGTGGTTTTATGCAACGAGGAGAAGCTGTGGGTTCACAACCTTTCACAAGTTCTTGGCGGTGGGAAGAAAGTCTGAGGTGGTCTCCTCCAAGCTGTAGTCTCTAGCGACTGCAACATAAGCACCTGAGCAATAATAGACTCAGGCACCACACCTGCCCGAGCTGAGGCCCCTGGGCACCAAGAGCAGCTCTGGGGTTTAGTGTGGAGAATAGCCGATGCCCCAAGGGTGGAGGAGACCAACAGCCACCCCAAGGGTACATCTCCTTATATATTGCTTAGTGTTCTCAAAGTCCATCTGTGTCGTTGGTCTTTGGGATGAGTTTGCCGTGTTTATACAATGACTGAGCAACATGTAGGCCTTGAAGAGCTGAGGTACACAAGCAGAGAAAAACCCAGAGATGAACACAGGTGTTCTGAAAGGTCAGCTCAGCTCCAGGTAACCACCAGTGTATCCAAGCAAGAAACATCCAGTCCATCTTGCTAGCAGAACCAGTCAAAAATCCAGTTTCCCATATAGTCCACAAGACCTCACCATGTCCTGAAGGGCTAGCAGCTAATGTGGTATAATTCCCAGAAAAAAAATGTGTGCTTCAAAGACCAAACACAGAGGCCACTCCTGTGTTGTCCTGTCTCCCCACACAGGCAGGTGTGCCCACTACTTCCCCTGCCCCCAAGGAAATAATAACTTATTAGGCTCATGCCAGAGATTCCTTAAGCATTAAATATGTTACAAATATATTCTCAAAACTGTCATCTGACTTCTTTCTACTTCCATGTGTGTGTGTGTGTGTGTGTGTGTGTGTGTGTGTGTGTGTGTGTGTGTGTGTGTCCTTTGTTTTGTTTGGTCTTCCACACACTCTTGATGAATCCAAACCAAACGGTCCTCCCTCAGTTTTGGGAAACACTGTCAAAGGGAGGGAAAGAAGACACCTGAGCAAGACTTCTGACATGACTGAGAAGCTTTTCTGGAGGGCACAGACGCTGAGTTAATGAAGAGGAAAGACAAGGTGAGATCACCCACTCCAAACGGCAGGAGCTTCATGAGCCAATTCCCCAAGCATCAGTCCAGATACTATTTTACACACACACACACACACAAACAACCCCCACCCCACCCCACTCTGTGATCTCTAGCCTGGACACAACACACACACAAACACACACAGGCGTGTACACGAGCCCACGCTTAGGACTACACACCCTTTCCCAAAATAAAATATGAAAGCAGCAGCTATTGGTCAATTTGAGGAACTGATTTTGTGAATGAGAAAAAAAACAACTAAAATAAAATAAAATCCTCTCAGATTAATGAAACCTTCTCAAGCCCAACCCTGCAAAGCATGTAATTCTACAACAGGGCTCTGCAAGTTGGGTTTTTCTTTTTTCTGTCTGTCTCTCCTTTGCTTTCCGACTCGTGCTCCATAAATAAATTCTGTCTTTGACAACTAACTGTAACTCAGACACTAGCAAGAAAACAGGTGCATTCTTTCAGTCTATGAAGAAAACAACAACAACAACAAATCCTGGTTTGAAACCGTGGATGGGAGGGGCGTAGCCGTGGAAAGTCCAACCCCTCTAGGTTCACAGTTAGCCCTCCACAGGCTGGGGGGGTTGGCAATCACACGTGTGTATACTTAGGTCAAAAGACAAACAGAAACGTGTATGAACTATCTCTGAGCTCAGTTTCACATCTGGGTGGAGTCCTGATAATCCTGAGTTTCCTGGAGGCGGTCAAACTAGAGAAGAGTTTTAAAAAAGAGAGAATTCTTCCCCAAGCAGGTGCTGTTAGGAAGGGTTGGACCTGGGCAGGGTGAGCACGCGCCCGTTCTTCTTGCCCCCGTTCATGTGGGTGTACGGGATGTGTTCGTCATAGGTCCGTTTAATGCTCAGAGAGGACCCTCCCTCCCGGCACCCAGCCTCTTCCCTATGACAGTGAGAGGACCCATCCAAGGGGACATTCTCCATGTCCTCAAACTCCATCTCCAGCTCCTCGCTCTCAGGAGCCTTGTTCTCTTCGCTGTAGAAGAAGGAAACTTCTGGAAAGCTCGGGTGGAGGTCATCCTTGAGCAGGTTGACAATTTCCAGGAAGGTTGGCCTCATCTTGGGGTTGAACTGCCAGCACATGCGCATCAGGTCCGTGCTGTGGGGACAGGAACCAGCGTGGATGAGACTCGATGTGCAGCCAAGCATTCCCTCCTACCCCGCCCCCTTACACATCCAAGTAGTAATAGTCGTCGCCTTGGCTGTGGCTGCACATATGACAGGCAAGGCTGGACTGACAATTCTAGTGGGACTGGAAGACAGTTTTGAAAAGCAAGCTGACAAAACCTGGTAGGGCAGGCCTGTCGTCCCAGCTACTTGGGAGGCTAGGGTAGGACGACTATAAATTCAAGGCCTGCCAAGTTGGACATTCCGACCAACCTGGGCAACTTAGTGAGGACAGGGCTTCAGAATAAATATACAAGAAGGGACAGTGCTCAATGGAGGAAGAGGGAGGGCAGAGTAAAAGAGAAGGGGAAATGGAAAGGAAATGGAAGGAGAAGGGAGGAGAAGGAAGGGGAGGGAAGGGAAGGGGAGGAGAAAATAACATCATGAAGCTGTCAACTGGGAAAGAGCCCCAACTGAAGAAAGTTGGGGTTTGGTTGAACTGTGAGCATGCCCATGGGGGATGTCTTGAGTGTCCATTGATGTTGGAAGATCTCGCTCTTTGTGGATAGCACTATACCCTGGGCAGGAGCTCCTAAACTTCATGAGAATGAGGAAAGCAAGCTGAGAACAAACAAGCAAGGATCACACACTTATCTCTCTCTGCTCGTACCAGCAAATGTGATGTGACTAGCTGCTTCCTACTTTGACTTGCCTACCAGTTATCCAAATCAGCCCTTCCTCCCCTAAATTTCTTTTGATCAGGTTTTACCATGACAACAGAGATAAAACAAGGACAGAAACTGGACAGTCATTGTATTGTTCTTCATTCATCACCTTACACATCCCTAGTCTCCGGTGCCTCAGGAGTGGTGTGCTTCACTCCCGCCTGGAGCTGCTTGCTGAGTCCTGGCTGTACCTAACAGTCATTCTAGGCTTACAGACACTTCGGGGCTGGTGTCCTTGAGTCTTGGCATTTAAAGCTATATGGGCTGAAGACAAACAGCCCACTTCTCATATGTCAAAAGAAAATGTCAAAAGAGCCTTAGTCATAGAACCAGCCTGGTGGGCTATGCAGTATTTGTAGGACTGAGGTACACTAGTGCATAACATCACACAAGAGTCAGATCCTTGTCCTTACAGGTTCCTCAAGAGCCCCAGGCTTCTACTTTACTCAGCCCCAAAAGCACTCTGAACAGGAGCAAAGGGCTTGCATTTTCATTTTGACCTTCTCCTTTCTCCCATGTAACTTGTCCTGAAACAAATTTCAGACCAAATCTGGCCCCCTGCATGTGTTTATAAAGTTTTATTATCACAGGGTATTGAGCTGATTCTTAGATGCCCTCCAAAAACTGAGCTGTTGATGCATCAGTGTTTTGAGGTAGCGCTCTGGGGAAGTGATTGGACCTGGAGGGTACTAAGCTAGTCAATGGATGGAAGAAACTATCAATGGAGCACGAGAACGCTAAGAGGAAGGAAGGGCCTTGTTGGAGGAAGTAGGTCACTGGAGGAATGTATCTCTGAAGTATATTTTACCTCCAGCCTCAGTCCTGATCTCTTCCTACCCCTTGATCTTCTGCCTCACCAGAGCTCTAAGCAGTTGAGTGAGCATGGATTGACATGGAAACTGTGAGCCACAATAAGTCTTTCTTCCTTTAAGCCAAATTTCTCAGGTATTTCCTAACAGCTAACGCACACACATGTTCCCATCCATGTATCTATGCAATGCCTATGACTGTATTCAAGGTACAACTGCATAAGACCAACATGCTGTCAATATTTATCATACAGCCTTTAGGGAAGGGTTGTGAACCTCTGCCCTGGGGCTTAGTTTCCTTTCCAGGTGCTATGATGACAAAACACCAATAAAAGACACCTGGGGAGACAGGTTAATTTTAGCTCCCAATTCCAGGCTGCAGTCCACCAGGGTAGGTAAATGAAGGCAGCAGGAACTTAAAGCAGCTAGTTCCATCACATGTACTGTCAAGAGCAGACAGAAAATGAATGTGGGCATGCCTGCTCAGCTTGCTTTCTCCGCTTTACACAGGTCTCGTCCTAAGAAATGGTGCCACCTATAGTGGGATGGTAGGTGACATCAACTAACATAATCAAGACAATCCCCCACAGACATGCCCACAGACCTATGTTACCCAGACAACCTGTCAGTGATATACTTTCCTACCAGTGACAAACTGGTGTGGTTAGGAAAGGGCCTTGATAAGGCAATGATCAGAAAACTGACTGTGAAGAGAAACCTAGAAAGACAAGACAAACGCAACCATGTACATGAAGACACAGATACGGTTATGATTCTTTGATATGCAAGGTTGAGAGATGGCTTGGTCAGTAAGCGTTTGCCCCTCAAGCCTGAGTTAGGTCCTCAGAACCAACATAAAACATGTACACATTTGCAATCCCAGCTGGAGGGAGGGGGAGGTAGGAGGATCCTGAATCAGTGAAACACCTATGAAAAAGGCTCTGTCTCAGTGGAGGTCAAGGGCACTTCTGAGAATGATGCCCAAACTGGTCCTCTGGTCTCCACACATGTATGCACAAGTGCACTAAAAAAACAACCAAGGGGTTAAAGACATGAGTCTGTGGTTAAGAGCACTTGCTCCTCTTGAAGATTACCCAGGTTTAGCTCCCAGCACCCATGTGTGGGTTCACAACCACCTGTAATTCTGGGTCCAGGGGATATAACAAACACCCTCTTCTGGTGTCCTTGGGCACCGGGCATGAAGTTATGCACATACATGCATACATGAAAACACTCATATAACTAAGACTAAAAATTTATGCAAATGTATACATGTAGACTGCATGGCACATGCAGAGGCATAAATGTATGCAAACATAAGCAGATATGTGGGCACATGTAAAAATGTAAGTGTGCATCAAAATGCAATATGCAAATATAAGCCTTTATGTAAAGGCATGTATTACAAACATACATGTGGGCATAAGGCTTGCAAACCCAACCCACACATATACACCTGGGACAATCAGACACAAAACATATATAAATTGCAAAGCCTTTTGAATGAACTCCTCACACTCCCCACCTCTTCTCTATACTTACAGTCTCTCAGGACAATTATCAGGTGGCTCCAGATAGCCTCCATCCATGACAAATTTCAACACCTGTTCATTAGACAGGCCTTGGTAAGGTTGCTCAGCCAGGCTGGTGATTTCCCAAAGGACCACCCCAAAGGACCTGCCAATGACAATTGAGAGAAGTTAGCAAAGAAGCCAATGAACACACACACACACACACACACACACACACACACACACACACACACACACACACACGCCATCTCTCTCTTAAATACATTCATCTATACCTCTTTTGGCTTACTAGAACTTGTTTGGCCAACTTCCCTCAGTGATAGACAACAAACTGAAACAAAATCCTTCCTCCCCAAGTTGCTTTATTTATTTATTTATTTATTTATTTATTTATCTACTTACCTACTTACTTACGATAAAAACAAGACAGGAAACTACAACAGAAATGTTGACTTCTGGGCTAGGAAAGTGCTCAGAAGTGGATAAGCACAAGGACCTGAGTTCTGAACCCCAGAACCTGCCATTCTACCCACACCCTATAACACACACACACACACACACACACACACACACACACACACACACACTGACAGACTGAAGCAATAGCTCAGTTGTCAAAGTGCTTTCCACAAAAGCATGATTCCCAAAACCAATGTAAAGAGCTGGATGTTCAGGCCAGGTCAGCAAGGTGTCTCAGTGGGCAAAGGCTCTTGCTTGTTGGGCCTAAAAGGCTCAGATGTGAGGCCCAGTGTAACCTCCTGAGCCTGGCTAGAATTTGGCGACCTGTCTCTGGTCTGTAACCTCCACATGGGGGTGACTCAACAAGGCCTGATGTAAGACTGCCCCCTGCCTAGCTACTTGCCAGTTTGGTGGAATAATATTGGCCCTTACTCCTCACCTTACCCCACCCTAAGATTCCCATCCCCAACCTCAACCCTATATAAGTTCCTCTGTTGGAATAAAAGGAGATCCTGCTTCAACAAGTCTCCCAACTCAGTGTGTGTTTCTCCCTGGTAACTGGGGGGGGTCTGAATTGTTGACACTCTCCATCCCACTCAGCCCTGGGAAGAGACCCGCTGGACTGGCCCTTCCCAGCCCTACATGCTGGAGGACCCGGCACTTGCTGCCAAGCCTAATGACCTGAGTTCGATCCCAAGGACCCATATAGTGGGAAGGGAGAACTGACTCCTATACGTGGTCCTTTGGCCTCCAAACATGTGCTGAGGCATGTTCCCCAACACACACACACACACACACACACACACACACACACACACACACACACACCTATCTATGTGTGAGCGTGTGTGTTTTGTTTAAAGCAGAGCTAACTGGGGAGATGACCCAGTGGCTCATGTGCTCAACCCACAAGTCTCAGGATAGAAGTTCAAATCACCAGGTAGGCATAGTAACCTAGTTGTAATTCCAGTCTCAGAAGGTAGCAACAAGGGATCCCTAGAGCAAGCTGGCTAACAAGAGTAGCCATTGCATCTTGACTAGCTCTGGCTTTGATTGACAGACCCTGCCTCAGTGAATAAAGTGGAAGAGCAGTCAAAGATAATTTCCAATATCAAGCTCAGACCTCTGCATGCATGAACACACACATGAATGCACACTTGGTGTGCACACACAGGTAAACAATCATACACACACACACACACATGAAAATGGGGGGTGGGAGGAAGCTGGGCGTGGTGGTGAGCACTTGTAATCCCAGCACAGGGGAGACAGAGACAGGAGGATCACTGACCCCAAACCTAGCCAACTTAGCAAATTTCAGGCCAGTGAGAGACATTGTTTTAAAAAACAAGGTATGGCACCTGAGAAGGAACTCTGCCCAAGCTGTCATCTGCCTTCCACATGGACACATATGCATGCACTGTTGTGGGATATGTGTACACTGTGTGAAGACGTATTGCTGTGATTGGTGTAATAAAGAGCTGAACAGGCAATAGCTAGGCAGGATTTCTGGGGAGAGAAGAGGAAACAGGTGGTGCAAGATGGAAGAGAGGTAACGCCATATGATAGAACGTAGATTAATATAAGTGGGTAAGAGCTAGGTAGGAACGAGCCTAAGCTACAGGCTGAGCTCTCTGGGTCATTATTTGGCAGCTGGCTAGTGGGACAGAGAAAGACTCCTTACAGTATACAAATGAGTGTGCATACAAAAATAAATTCTTCTAAAACTATTCTCAATCAATACATAATGGCAGACAGGTAAAAGAACCAGAAAGAACCATGTTCATTTCAGCATGTGAAAGGCAGGCTTCCCTCTACCGCCTCCTGCTGACCACATTAGTAGGACTCCTGCAGGAGTTCAAAGCCAGTACAGACATCCACCCAGGCATGCATGACTCACCACATATCAGAAGAAGCGGTAAAGACTCCATCCTTCAAGGACTCAGGTGACATCCACCGCACAGGCAGCAGGCCCTTGCCCCCTTTCCGATAGTAATCTGTCTCGTAGATATCCCTCGTCATTCCAAAGTCTGACAACAAACAGTTCATATGTTTTTCAGTTCATCAATCTAACATCTCGAGTGCTCCATCCCTCACAGCACCACTAGATGGGGTAGGCGAATTCACCAAGAGGGGATAATGGGGCTTTACCTGAGGCTGTAGATGGAGAACAGGGGCTCCCATGTAAAGGAAGGGGAAAAGAGGTCCCAAGTGATAAAGAACCAACAGTCTGGCCTGAACCTCTCATCTACCCACTCTTCATCCTACTCCTTCCCCAGTATCCCAAACAGACCTTTTCCCTTTTTCCAGACAAACTGCTGCTTCCCTAACTCAGCTACTCATCCAAAAGCCAAAAGTTGGGGGTCTTCTTTTTACCCTGCCTTTGGCTCATCCCCCCAAACAGTGGGCCACCAAGCCTTTCTGCCTCTACATCTCTGTCCAATGCATCTCACTTCTCATTGCCTTTTCACAATCCAGGTTCCCCTCCAACTCTCCCCTGTGCATCCTCCAACATGGCAACATCCCACTACACAGGGTGGCTATGTGAGCAGAATCAAATTCACGCCCCTTCCTGTTCCCATTGCTTTTGTCTCTTTGCTTTTGGAGACAGTCTCACATATTCCAGGATCACCTTGGACTTTCTATGTCACTGAGAATGACACTGAGCTTTTTGATCTTCCTGCCTCTACCTCCCCAAGTGTCGGGATACATGCATCAGCACACCTAGGTTTTGGGGGGATTGTTGTTAATGTAGAAGGCCTTTAGGATCATAAGTAAAGAATCATGTCCCATCTTCCTTCATATAGTCCATACAGGATAATGTCTTTGTGTCACATTCCTGCACGACTCCCATTCTTGTGTAGAAGAATATCTCTTGGAATCACACATTGGTTCACCTCCCTACCTGCTCCCATATAATGTTTGTGTGTGGGGGGGGGGTCTTGTGAGATCTTCATGGGACCTTGCCTCTCCCTGATTCTCACTGGTTTTGTAGATGAGAGGCAAGTCCTGTGAGTTAGGAAGTTGTTTCATGCCTGCTTCTTGGCTTTCAGCTCAGCATCACATCTCACTGTCCTGGGCCCTTGTCCTATCCACACACCCCAGCCAGACATCTAGGCACTTGGCATCTGCTCCTGCTGTCTCCTTCTGCATTCTCTGGCTCAACCTTCAGTCTTGTACTAAGAAGTGATAACTGTCACCTCCACACAGGCTGGAGTCACCTGAGAGGAAAGCTTCTATTAAAGAATCACCTAGACCAGATGGGCATGTATATAGGGCATATATATCAATCTTGATTGATACACAGCCCACTGTGGGCAGAACCATTTCCTTGGCTATACTCCTGGGCTATATGTGAAAGCCGGTAAAGTACAAGCCAGAGCAAACCACCAAGCAGCATTCTTCCATGATTTCTGCTTCAAGTTCCTTCCCTGACTTCCCTCAATGATAGACAACAAGCTGACACAAACTCCTTCCTCCCCAAGTTGCTTTACTATTTATTTATTTATTTGTTTGTTTGTTTATTTATTTATCTACTTACCTACTTACTTATGATAAAAACAAACAGGAAACTACAACAGAAATGTTGACTTCTGGGCTAGGAAAGTGCTCAGAAGTGGATAAGCACAAGGACCTGAGTTCTGAACCCCAGAACCTGCCATTCTACCCATACCCTATAACACACACACACACACACACACACACACACTGTCACTAAAGAATTCCCAAACACACCTCCAATTTTGACGGTAAAGTCATGAGCAACCATGCAATTTCGAGCTGCCAGGTCCCGGTGCACAAACTTCTTGGCATTCAAGTATGCCATGCCATCGGCAATTTCTGCTGTCATCTGAATCATTTCTTGCAAGGTAGGGGGAGGACGGCCCGGGTTATTCTAAAGTCAAAACATGGGTTGTAATTAGGTCTCTGCTGCCATCTAAATCACGTTTTTCAAGGTAAGGGGAGAGTAGCCAGGGTTACAAAGTCAAAATATGGGTTTGCACTTAGAGAGGTTGGTACACGTAAGAGCAGGGGCCCTACTAGAGACCTAGAGGCAGCTCACCTCAGCATCCGGTCGCAGAGAACGGAGGTGACTCTTCAGGTCTCCATGAGCCATCAATTCCATCACCACCAATGTTGGCTGGCCCTTGGACACTACCCCAAGGAGGCGGACCTGCAGAGCAAACATGGAGGTGATTCATAGAGGGTCCAGGTATTATTTCAGCCCACCATGGACTCTCTTATCTGGTGCCCACAATACATAGGCCACCCCGTGCCTGGATGAAGCATGGCCAGCCCTGGTACGGAGAAGCAAACAGACCCACTCATGTATATGGGCATCCCAAGCAAATCTCACCCACTTGATGTTCCTCGATGTATGAACCATGTTCTTACTGCCAGACCTTTGCAGTTCCTGCTCTCCCTGGCCTGTCCCCTCTCGTGTATACATGGTTCAGTCTCACATCCTTTAAGACTTTGCTCAAATACACTCCACAGTCCTCTTCCTCTCTCTTTTTCAATGTCTCCTAGTATTTTCCCCCTAACATGCCATTCACACATCTAGTTGGGGAACTGTCCTCCCTGCAATAGAGTATCTAAAAGGGAGGTCAGGAATCTGCTTCAACATCAGAAAGACCAGGGCATGCATGTACGAGCTAATACACAGCAATTTCTTCTGAATTGGAGCATTCCACCCTGAAGGGGGAAGTAGACAATTGACAAGTCTAAGAAAGTTCCTAAAATTTATAAGATTCCCAAGACCACCACCACCCCTTTCCAAGGTTATATGAATAGTAAAATTCTACAAAGAATGGATTCTCAATCACTCTAGATACCTGCAAGTTGTGCAGAGAGCTCTGAGATTCCAGTTTTCATGAGTTATCACCCATGCTAGGGTGGGCTTTTTGGAGCTTCAGCTACCTATGCACATGGTCCATGCTCCTATAAGTAAATCCATATTCTTGCAAGTTACAATAAACTCATTGGTTCACCAAGTAGAATTCTAATGGAATTCTTTCTTTGGTTTGTCATGAATACCCAATCAGAGGTGAATAAATTTTGTTCACCTCTCTGCAGTAGAAGTCATATAAAAGGGGCCCCTAAATATGCCTGATAAAGATAAAAGAACACAAGGCTCAACAAGAAATAAAGAGCCCACTCTGGGAACAGAAAGGCAGGGAATGTTTACTTTTGGCTTCAGGGAGAAGCAAGAATGGGTACAAAGGGGGTGGTCTTCCATGTGGTTAAGGGTTGCAGGGAAGCCAAGAAGAGGAAAGAAATGTAATACAAAAAAAAAATCAATGGGAAAGTCTGAAAAGCAAAGGAAGATTCTAGAAAGTGACAGAAGAGTTACAGAGTTTGATTCTAGGCAAGCTGGGAAAAATGAGGTGGAGCAGGGAGATGTCACCTCCCTACCTCTTTAGGATGGATGGCTTAACAGGATGGAGGGTGAGCATCAGTCTACACCCAGTTTCCTGGGCAGCTCCAGGGAGTGGAGGCAAGTTAACAAGGAGCATGAAAGGAAGCCTCTGTCCCATCCCAGTCAGACTCACCACATGATGGCAGGTGAATCCCTTCATGACCGATGCCTCGTTGAGGAACTCAATTCGTTCTCGGAGACTGGCTGACTCATTGACAGTCTTCACTGCAACTCGTGTCTCTGCCTCACCCTTGATGATATCCTTGGCATTGCCTTCATACACCATACCAAAGGATCCCTGGCCCAGCTCTCGTAGGAGGGTGATCTTCTCTCGAGGCACCTCCCACTCATCCGGCACGTACACAGAAGAAGGAAACACTACTTTTCACTTATCTACACAGCATTCTCAGTCAGTCTCTTAAAGGCCCCCAGATACCTCCCACCATAACTTTTTCTTGAGCTACATACAAATATTCACTCATCCTGCAACTCAACACTTCTGCTGGTTATTGGGTATACAACCCAGAACAGGACAAGCTTGCGCCACCATCAAGGAGATGACAGAAGCTACAGAATGAGTGACAGCTAGTACAGGATCCTGCTTAGGAAACACTAAGGTGATCCTGCATTCCCATATTTCCTGCCTTGACTCCAGACCCTGCTACTGGATAATGTCTCTTCTAGTGATGGTTAATACTATGAATGCCATAGAATCTAGACTCACCCAGGAGACAAAGCCTTGCGAATGTCTATGGAGGAAGCTTTTAGATGAAGTTAATTAAAGTATAAAGACCCACACTAAATGTGACAGATCATCCCATAGGCTGGAATTCTGGACTGAATAAAAAATTCGAAAGGGAGTTGAGCAATTGCCACTCTCTTATTCCTGACTCCGGAAGCAATGTGACCAGTTGCTGAGACTTCTGCTCCATAAGGAACTGCACCCTCAAACTCTGAGCCAAAATGAACCCTTTCTCCACTAAGTTGCCCTTGTCAAGTGTTCTATAACAGTAATGACTAAAAATAATTTAGAAGTTTCCCTATGGAGACGAATGAACAAGTGCCAACGAAATGATGGGAAGGCTAAAATAGACTGGGGGAAAAATTGTCCACAATGCTTAGCAATCCTTCCTAGATTCTTAGAAATCCTTCCTAGATTCTCTGTCCCCACTCCCCGAGCTCCTTCATGGTCTTCTGATTCTTCTCAGTCCATAGGACTCAGCAAGAAGATGCCCTGTCACCCACCTTTAGTGTTAGGAACCCACAGGGCATGCTAGAGAAGGGCACCGGGCAAGAGACCACACAGAGGGAGAGACTTAGCTAGCTGTAGCTGTGGCTTCTCCTTAGGACCACCCAGCCTGCTAATCAACACACAAGTGAGAAGGTCTGTCCAAGGTAACAACCTACAGGCCCAATACATTCATGTCTTGAAAGTCAAATTTTGATTGTATTACATGAGGAACTTCAAAGAAAACATGCCAAATTATGAAACTCTTGAGAAATAGGCATGCCTTCCCTCTAGAGGTCACTCACTGTCCTTAGGGACAGTTAGGAGTGGAGTGAGTGTCAATACTAAATTCCCGCCATCAGCATCAGTTCACACTCAGCAACCACCACCAACAAATGTCTCCCTAGACTCACCTAGCCCCTACCTGCCCCTCCTATCTTCATTTCTTTACTGTCTGTGCACGCTCACGCGCGTGCGTGTGTGTGTGTGTGTGTGTGTGTGTGTGTGTGTGTGTACATACACACATATATGCATACACACACACACATATATATATATGTATATATATATATATATATATATTTGTGGGGGGGCATGCATTTATGTGCAAGTACACATATGTGCTCATGCACATGAAAGTCAGAGGCTGACATCAAGTGTCTTCCTTGATCACTCTCTACCTTCCTTTTTTGAGGCATGATCTCTCGCTGAACCTAGAGCTTATAGATTAAGCCAAGCTGACTTGGACTGAGCCCCATGTCTCTGCTTCACCTGTACAGAAATGGCAGGTACATATCACAGCACCCAGACTTTTACACAGACACTATGGGTCATACTCAGTCCTCAGGTGTGGTCAGTAACATTTTACCCACTGAGTTATCTCCCAGTGTTATTATCTCCCCTTCTCTTCCCTTAGTATCCTATCATAGCTTCTAATTCCTACCTTCTCAGCAAGGATGACAAATTTTGTGATGGGTTTCTGGCCCTGACTTTGACATACTCCTATGTGGCACAAGGTTTTTAGTGTCACACTCCAGCCTGAAGATCACAAGTGAGTGATATCAACCCACCCAAGCAGGTCCAGATAACAGACCTAACATCCCAAAGCAGCAGGGTCTCTGCAGCAGGGGCAGATGGGCAATTTCAACACTCTAGGGGGCTTCTCCCAGTCTCTCTGGTATGGTTTCTCCTCCTCCTTGTGATGCTAAACCAACCCTCAGATCTGACTTAACAGTGTGGCATATTTCTATGCCACTCAGGGCAGGATTTGGCTTCCCACAAAAAAAGGAAGTGGTACTCACCATCACTGGCACTGAGGTACTCAGGGTTTGAAGATGCATACAATGGTCCCATTGGTCCATCCGGCTGCCTAGAGGAGGAAAAGACAGACATACCAGTCTGAGCATGCCATGGCATTCTAGACACTAGAAATAGGCAAACGCTACACATCATGAATGGATTCGTTGTTCTACATTTTGTCCAATATAGAGAAAATGAGAGACAAAATGTTAGTTAATTAGTGTCCAGGTTAGCCCTCATTGTCAACCTGAATCAGCCTAGAGTCACCTAAGAGGAGACACCTCAATTGAGGAAGTGCCTAGATCAGGTTAGTCTGTGGACATGTCTAAGAGGGTATGTTTTGTTAAATAATAATACAGGAACACCCAGCCCACTGTACAGGATAGCATCACCCCTCGGCAGGTAGTCTTGGGCTATATGAGAAAGCAAGCTGAGCAGGAGCCAGTGAAACAGGAAGCAAACCTTCCTCCATGGTTTCTGCTTCAAGTTCCTACTTAAGTGACTACCCTGACTGTGACCTGTAAGTATAAACTAAAATAAACCTTTCTTTCCCAGATTGCTTTAAGTAAGAGTGTTTTATCATAGCAACAGAAAGGAACCTAGAACAATAAAGCACACTGAATTAAAAAATATGTCAGTTCTGCAATGATAACATGAGAAATGACACAAAACACTGCTCTGCCCCTGTTTAAAAATTACCTGATTTGACAAAGGTATTGCTTGTAGTTTTCAAATATGTATGTCTCATTTAATTTCTGTCTGACTCTTGGGGAGGAAATGAAGCTAAGGCATACATGTAGATGGGGTAGCGCACACCTGTAATCCTAGCATTTGGGAGGCTGAGACAGGAAGTTCACAAGTTCAAGGACAACCTTGGCTATACGGCAAGACCCTGCCTGAGAAAGACAGAGCAAATACTGAACTGGACATCATTGGGTTAAGCAAAATAATCCAGATTCAGGAAGACAAAAATAGCTATAACATATCTACATAACAGTAGATCGGGGACTAGGAGGAGAGAGGGAGAGGTTCAAGGGAGGGCAGATGGTAGAACAAGAGGGTAACGGGATAAAGACAAAATGGTGCATAATTTCTTTCATATATATGTAAATTATATATGTGAATACGTGCATGCCTCTGTGTGTGTGTGTGTGGTGTGTGTGTGATATATGTAACAGGCAAAGAGAAAGGGATTGGAGGAGGAGGAGCAAGGGAGGGCATATATAAGGAAATATAGTGATATGTATGTATAAAAACATCATAATGAAACCCATTATTCTGTAAGCTATCTAAAACAGTAAAACAAAACACAAGCCAACCAATGTTTATGCTTCATTGTGGCATGAATACGAAATGACCAAACATGAAATGTGTGAGTACTCGGTCCCTCTGTGGAGCTGTTTTGGAAGCTTATAGAATTTTTAGGAGGTGGAGCCGTGATGAGAAAGTGTGTCACTGAGGAAGGGCTTTGAAGTTTACCAGCCCAGGCCCACTCTCTGTTCTCTCTCTATTTCCTGGGTTCGGATGAATTGTGAATGACTAGCCTCTCACTCCTGTAACCGGGTCATGCTTGGGTTATACTTCCTCATCAGTTATGACCCCAGATTGGCTGCAGATATTAAGCTCTGGGTAAAAATATATCAATGAAAGCATGCAGGGAAAATCATCGAGCTAGAGGGGATTTGTAATCAACAGTAAATTATAGTATTACACAGTAAACTTACTACCATGAGTAGCATATAGCACAGCTATATGAGTCAAACATACAAGAAACTTAGCTCTGTCTAATTCAGTATTCATGTTGTTCTCTTTTTTGTTTGTTTTATCCCCAAGAGAGTCAGTTGCCAGCATATAACCTTGCTCACCTCTTTCTCAGGAACAGATAAATACTTCCAATCACAACACTGAAGAGGAAGACAAAGATGAGAGGCCCGATGATAATTTTGGCAATATTTGATGGGACATCTACTGCAACAGAAAAACAAAACGTATTGATAGTAAGAATTACACCATTAAACACTGACTGTTGTTATCTCAGCATCTGGTGTTGGGGTAGAAACTGAGGCAGGAGAATCGTGGGTTCAAGACCACCCTGGGCTATATAGCAAAATCCTAGACTATTTCCAAGCAAGACATAGCCACTACATACATGAACTCACAGCATGTGGGAGCCATGGCAACTCATGGCTGCTAGGAGAGGAAGAGTCAGTTTCTTTCTGGGACATGGCCAATGAGGAGCTATTCTATTTCAGTAGACCACCCTACACCTGATGCACACAGTGGCAACACTAAGAGGACTCAGTGTTATTGTTCATTTATTCGTTTGTTATAAAAAAACACATGAAGTTGAAAGGACAAAGTAGCGAGAGGTGACTCATTCAACAGAATGCCTGCATTGTAAACATGAGGACCTGAGTTACAGTCCTAGAGAAAACCATGTGAAAAACCCAGGCATGGTGCTATATACTTGTATTCAAAGTACTAGGTAGGCAGACTCCTAGAGCTTGCTGGCCAATGTGAGCTCTTGATTGACTGAGCCATCTCCTGGCTCATGTGTCAAGTCTTGGCTATTGCTTCATCAAGACCTCTATAACCAGTTCTGTCCTGAGAATTCCCACTTTTTTTTTGAGACAGGGTTTCTCTGTATTGTTTTGGAGGCTGTCCAGCTCTGTAGACCAGGTTGGCCTCAAACTCACAGAGATCCGCCTGCCTCTGCCTCCCAAGTGCTGGGATTAAAGGCGTGTGCCACCAACACCCTTCGAGAAATCCCACTTTGAGCTTCCCTGTTCCCCTGCACTTGCTGGCTCCTAGCCCACAGGCTATATTTGTAAATACAGGTGGTTGAATGAGACTTGGGAAATAAAAGTGGTCTGGTTACAAGCCTTGTGTCCCTGCCTCCTCTCTTCTTCTTTAAGAGAGGGGAGGCTAGAATCAAGACAAGGCATTCTCTGAAAAACTATAAAAATTAAAAGTTTTATGTTTTTGAATTTTAATGTATTATTTGACAATTTTAGACATATATACAATGTATCTTAATCAGATACCCCAGTGATTTATGACTTTAAAGTATATACTTTAATACTAATGTCAGTGTGTGTGTGTGTGTGTGTGTGTGTGTGTGTGTGTGTGTAGTGTATGTGGAGGCCAAGAGGTCTACATCAAGTGTCTTCCGCTATCATGTTCCCTCTTTTTTTAATTTTTTATTTTTTGGTTTCTTTGTTGTTTCTTTTGTTTGTTTTTGGGAAACAAGATCTTAGTATGTGGCCCTTAGCCCGAAATTCACTACGTAGACCAGGCTAGCCTAGAACTCTGCCTATCTCTGAGTCACTTCTTCTATTTCTTTCCTTTTTAAAATTGTAATATGATTGCATCATTTCCCACTCCCTTTCCCCTCTTCAAACCCTCTGATATACCCCTACTTGCTCTTCTTATTTTTTGAGGCAGGGTCTGTCAGTGAACACAGATCTCACAGGTTGACTAGACTAGCTGACCTGTGAGCACCAGGGATCTGCCTGTCTCCATCTTCCCAAGTTGGGGTTACAGTTTGTGCATGAGCATGCCCAGATCTTTATGTGGGTGACGAGTATGTAAATTGCTGGCAGAAAGGGTGGGCAAACACATAGGGCTGGTTATATCACAGTTTCTGGTAGACCCCAAAGTTAAACCACCCGTCACTTCCTTCCCTTGGGGTCATTCTCTAAAATGTTCTACCATTCCTACAGCACCAAGCACAGATCTAGCCACTTGAGGTTGGTATGGAGACTTACAATAATCGGTCACATAAAAATAGGTGGGTTCTGTCCAGGAGCCATTGCCTGCCAGGGAGGTAGCCCGGACTCGAACACTGTAGTTTCCTGGGGAGAGCCCTCGAAGTCTACAGCCCCGCTCCAGGGCAAAATGCTTCCGGGAGACACAGAGGTGCAGCTCCTGGAAGAAAAGAGAAGGTGGTTAGTTGAGTTTTGCACATCTGGGCACATCCCTGCCAGGTGGGGACATCATAGTTAGGCTCCCACTCAGGTAAAGCAGAGAGAGTGAAAAGGAAGGCGAGAGGCTTTGAGAATTCATTTGGTTCTTTCAGTTTTTATTTTGTGGACAGGGTGGGATTGTTGCTTTTGCTTTCTTAAGACACTGTTTTGTGTAGCTCAAGTTGGTCTCCAACTCACAGGTGAGTTAGAGGCCAGTTCTCTGCTACCTAGCCAAGCCCCCAGTCCCTCGCTGGGATATTCTCCTCAGCAAATGCTCTACCCTGAGCCATACCCCAGCTCCTCACTGTAGTTGGAAAGCAAAAACAGCTGTCATTCAGGTGGCAGAGAGCTTGCCTAACATGCAGGATGCCCTGGGTTCCCTCCCAGCCCCACATAACCATGCTGGTGTACATGCCTGTCAACCAGCATAAGATGACAGAGGCCAGAAGTTCAAAAATTCAAGGCTATTCCTGCCTACATTGGCTATATAAGAAGTTTGAGGCCAGCCTTGTCTCAAAAAAGAAAAAAAAAAGAAGAAAAAGAAAATAGTAAGAGTTGATATTCATCTGAAGATCTATTAAGATAGGTCATAAACAAATTGGGGGCAACCAAAACAAAACAAAACAAAGCATGCTCACATCAAACCCTCCTTGTCTGGTGTAGCAAGGAGAAGACATAACAGTTGTAAGTGATACATTCCCAGACTGAGATGAATCTCTCTCTAAAGTGGAATGAGCCTCATGCTCTGATAAAGGACACAAATGTAAGCAGCGCATCAATCAGCCTGAAGGACACCACTGAAAACCACATGCAAATATGATGAAAGACGGGGTCAGCAAGATGCTCCCCAAGAAAGTGCCTGAAGCAAAGCCCAATGACCTGAGTTCAATTCCCAGGACCCACACAGTGGAAGGAGCAAGCTGACTCTCAAAAACTGTCCTCTGGCCTCCTCAAGAAGAGCAGGCTATGGCATGGCCACACATGTCCCTATACCTTCATACACAGTAAATAAATTTAATTTTAAAAAAGTTTAAGTGATAAAAGATTCTAAGTCAGCGTTTCTGTCCACCTCCCTGGGAAAATGTGCATCAAAGTTTCAAACTCTAAGAACACAGCATCTGATGTGGGAAGTACTGAGTAACTTAAGAAACTTAGAAAGTTCCCGCCCAGTATTGAACAGCAACTTCAGACAAATTAAAACATCCAATCTGGAAAGAAGTTCCTTGAGACTCAAAAAATTCTAAAAGGAGGCTCTGTAATGATAAGGAAGTCAACAACTCACAAGTCTCAGGAAGTCTCTGAAACTTCTGGGATTCACAAGGCCTCACCTTCCATAAGGTTATGTAGGCAGGACTGCTGATGAGAGGAGACTATGACTGGGAGAACTTCCTGAAAAGTCCTGCAGAGAGCGCCAGGGTTCCAGCTTTCATCCATACTGGGGTGAGCTTTTGATTCATCTGCCCTTGAGTCATCCCCATGCCTATAAGTAAGCCCTCAGCCATACTACTGTAAATTACCCCCAATAAAAAGTCATTGGCTCACCAAGTTGGATTTTGGTCATGTTCTTACTTTGATCTGTCATTGGTCCCTACTTGTTCACATCCTCCCCCAGAATAGCACCATACAACATCAAGACCTGGAATCCTTACCTCATCACCATAGCGCCGGTAGCTCACTTCATACAGCACAATCAGACCATTGGGCTCCTTTGGCTCTTGCCACATTAAGTGTACAACATTGTTCTCAAAGATTTCATGGGTCACAGGGCCAACGATGTCATCTGCCTTAGCTATGAGAAGCAATCAAAGGCTCAGATATTAACTCTTGAATCAAATTCTATCCCTGCCACCCAACAGCTGAGAGACCTGGTTGGAACTGGCTATGTAATTTTTCTATGTCTTATTTTCTTCAATAGAAAATAATCTAAAACTCATGGAGTGAGAAGATAGCTCAGTCAATAAAACCCAAGTTCAGTCCAGAATCCACATAAAAGAGCTGGAACATAGTTTTCTGGTAATCCCAGTATTGAAAAGATAGAGAGAGGCAGATCCCTGGAACTCACTGGCCAGCTAGCCAGACCGAATTAAGTACCAGGCCCATGGGAGACCCTGTCTTAAAAAGCTAAAGTGGGTGGTACCTGAAAACAGAAGTTCAAGGTTGATGTTGGGCTTCCACATACACAGGCACACACATGAACACACACACACAGAAAAGATTGGGATATGGTGGGTGATGTTTAGTGTTGTCAATCTGACAGGACCTAGAATCACAAATGGGATGGGAACCTGAACTTGTCTGTGGGGGATTATCTTGATTGTGTTCAGTGAGCCAGGAAGAACCACTTCAGGTGGCACCATTTCTTTTTTTTTTCCTTTTATTATTATTATTATTATTATTATTATTATTATTATTAATTCAAGTTAGGGAACAGGCTTGTTTCACATGTAATTCCCCTCTCCCTCTCCCTCTCCCTCCCCTCACCCCCATTCCTTCTCCCCCACCTCCAACCTACCCCCACCCCATCCACCCACCACTCCCCAGGCAGGGTAGGGCCCCCAATCGGGGCTCCCAGGTGGCATCATTTCTTGCTCAGGATCTAGACTGTATAAATGGAGAATTGGAGCTGAGCACCAGCATGGATTTGCTGTTCTCATCTTCTGACTGTGGATGTGATGGAACCAGCTGCCTCAACCTCCTTCTGCACTGACTCCCCAGCCACACTGTGTACCTTGAACTGTGAGCTAAAATAAATTCTTTCTCCTTTTAAGTTGCTTTGAGAAAGGATTTTTATCAATCTATAGGAAAAGAAGGCTTAACGAGGACTCCTTAAGCCCGGGAGATGAATGCCAACCTAGGTAACAAAGGAAGAGCTCCATCTTAAAGCAGAAACAATAAAAGAGAACACTTTTAAGAACACATCTACACTGTATAGCGGGGAGAGGGCTTGTCTGTGATGGGTGGGTCTCCAACCTTGTAAAGTGTAAGCCCAGAGGAAAGCAAGCCCACCTTCAGGCATGGTTCGGGCACTGACGTAGGCAGCCACACTGCACCTCTCATCTGGGGAGTCTTGGTTGCAGGCCTGCAGCTCAATGCGGTAGCCAGTGAAGTGTCTCAGGCCAGAGATGACAAGTGATTCCTTGTTCACCACTTTCTCAAATGGCCTGTGCTCTTCCTGACTCGTGGGCACAACGGTGGAAGAGATGTTGGGAAAATCTGGAAGTGTGGGCATGGTGGCTGTCACATTCCCCACCTCGTCAAGGGATCTTCGTTTTCGGGATGGCCTGTAGGAAAAGAGCATGTGTGGGGGTCATGATATCACCATCTCAAAATAAAGAGATACTGGAGAAAGCAATGCTTAATGAATTAAAAAGGAAAAGAGAAAGAGGTGAAGAGGACACAGACTGAATTCCACATAGATGCCCTTTTGGAGACACTGGCTATGAAGGCACACCTACCCTCTGAGTGTTCTTGCCTCCAGGGCCACCCCCAAGATCTCCTCAATATGCTTAATTGAAGGCTTCCAATTTTCTGAAGAATGGGCCATCAGGGGCAGAGTTACCAAAATTTGAAAAGAATGTAAGAGTGTAGCTATTTGTGGGGAGGTGTCACAGGTACAATCTACAGTCCCACATAATCAGTTTGTGATGTTTGTGTGTGCATATGCATGTGTACGTTCATATGTGTGCTGCTTCACAAGGAGACCAGAGGACAACCTTGAGTGTTGTTCCTCAAGTTCCATGCACCTTTGTTTTTCTTTAAAGCAGTGTCTCTCATTGGCCTGGAACTCACTGAGCAGGCTAGGCTGACTGGCCACCAAGACCCAGGGAACCACCAAGCTTTGCTCCCCCAGGACTGGGATTACAAACATGAGTCGCCATGCCGGGCCTTTTTTTTTTTTAGATCTGTTTTTATTTTTAAGATTTGGATATGTGTGGGGTATATGCATGCAAGTGCAGATACCCTCAGATTCCAGAAGAGGTCACCGGATCCCTAGAGCAAGAGTTATAGCAGATGTGAGCCACTTGGTATGAGTGCTGGAAACTGAACTCAGGTCCTCTGCAAAAGCAGTAAGCATTTTTAATCACTGAGCCATCTCTCCAGCCTCCAGACTTTTTTTTTTTTTTACTCAATTCTTCATGCTTATAAGGCAAGCATTTCACTAACTGATTCATCATCCCAGGCCCCACATTATCATTCAAACATGCATTGTGCACAGAGGCCACTGTGGAACTGGAGAGATGAAGCATCTATTCTTGGTAATAAAATTTTATCACTAGGCTTAGCACAAGGAAAATAACCACCCAGTGGGCAAATGCCCCCTGACCCTTAAAGAGACACAGAAAATAAATGCTGAGACATGACAATTAAAAACTGCAGAGAGAAAGTATATGGGGGAAATGTAAATTATTTTGCTTATAAACCATGGAAGCGTGACGATGACCCAGCCAGCTGCATACCTTTTAGATGGGAAACAACCACTGAGTACTTCCCTGAGTTAAGAGATTTTTTTTCTATGTATAGTGGTCTGTCTGCATTTATGCCTGAAGGCCAGAAGAGGGCACTAGATCTCATTACAGGTGGTTGCGAGCCACCATGTGGTACTGGGAATTGAACCCAGGTCCTCTGGAAGAGCAGCCAGTGCTCCTAACCTCTGAGTCATCTCTCCAGCCTGAGTACTTCCCTAAAATATATGGTTAAGACCTGAGTTAGTTTCCCAGGACCCAGGTTAGGCTGCTCACAACAGCTCCACGGGATCCTATGCCCTCATCTGCAGGCATCTGCTCACACATGATACATGCTCACACAGATACACAGAAATAAAAAAGAAACTCTTTTTTAAAGTCTTAAGAAGAACAAGATTTCTGTTTTGGTTTGGTTTTTCTCCTCGCTTAACATTAGTATTTTGTCTTCTCAACTACAAATGGGATGTGTGTACATATATATATATGTTTTCTGAGAATTTCATATATCAGTACTGTATTTACATCATTTCCATCAACTCCTCCCCTGTCACCCACTCCCTCTCAAGACCTTTTCTTCTTTAATTATTATTGACATACACATATTGTGTATATACACATATATAGCCTATGTCAAATTATTATTGTCATACATATAGATTATATAAATGTGTCTGTATATGTACAAACACATACCTTCTGGAGTTCATTGAGTATTGCTCATAGGTATATGTATCTAGAGCTGACAACCTGGAACTGCATATCCTATCAGGGGCTTATCCTGGGAAAAGCCATCTCTCTGGCTCCAGCATATGCTCTTGCTGAAAAGTTATTGGCCTCAAAATATCAGTTAATGCTTTTCAAATAAGAGTGTCCCCTAGGTATGGTTCAATGACAGCTTAGCTTGCATGAAACCTTAGGTTTGGTGAAAAAAAAAAAAGAGCATTCCTATTCTTTCCCCACTATAGTGTTGATTATTGTATGTCTTACTATCTCCTAGCAGAGATCCCCGAAGAAACTACTGCCAGATTGAAAGGATGCTGAGGCTCTGGAACTTTGGTGTGTCTGGTGATACTGCAAACTGGACATGATATTGACCATAGCCTCACCTACCACCCATGACACTGGACTTTTCAACCTGGGAGATTGCAAATCTGGCACCAGATAGTGGAGTGCTCAGCCCTCCCTGGGACATTTATACTCTTCCCCACAAAGGCCCAGGGAACATCACAGAAGAGGAGATGTAGCCCAGGCTGGCCTTGAACTCCCAGCAATCCTTCTATCTCAGCATCTCACTCAAGATGCTTGGATCTAAAGCTGCAAACTGAAGTCACAGGACATTATCTTTCCATCCCTCATTTTGTACCATGGCTTTCTTAGGTGAAAAAGAAAACAACTGATTTGTTAAGCATTTTAGTGGGACTGAGGCAATTCCTGTACAGTCACAAATGAACCGACAAAAATAACCAGCCTCACAACTAACACGGGGGTATTCACATCTGAACTTCTGACGATGATGTGGTATCAAACATGCAATAGGCAGAGTGTGTTTTGTTTTATTGAAGATTTTTATTTTATTTTTAATGTTATTATTTTATGTGTAGAATTATTTTTCACTTACAGCCAGTACTCTCAAAAATTGAGCCAACTCCTGAAGTTTTTTAAAATTGAAGATCTACAGCAACTTTGCTTTGAGCAAACCTACAAGTTACATGTTGGATTCTCTAGTAAAAAGGAAAAGGTTTTATTTTTATTTTATTTTTGTAGTGCTGGGAATTAAACTTTACTTTTGCATCACTGGGTACTGAGTCTGTGTTTTATCTTTTTTTATTGTATTTTAATTTTGCAGTGCTGGATACTAAGCCCTGTTCTCTGTTGCATTCACTGTTTTATTTTGTGTTTGCAGTCCTGTGGGGTCACCCATTCCTCTACTTTTCATTTCATCTCATTTCTGCAGTGAGAGAGACTGAACCTATTGCTTATTACTTCATGCACTTATTTATTTTGATTTTTGAGACAAGTTTTTTCTGTGTAGCCCTGGCTGTCCTAGAACTCCCTCTGTAGACCAAGCTGACCTGTAACTCAGAGATTCTTCTGCCTCTGCCTCCCGAGTGCTGAGATTAAAGGTGTGTGCCACCACCATCTGGTTAATTATTTTTTTGCAGCATCCAGTATTAAACTCTTGTTTTTCATCCAGTATTAAACCCTTGTTTTTCCTTTATTTCTATTTTATTTTATTTTCTAAGGGTACTGAAGGTTGAACTCAAGGACTGGCACATGCCACACAAGCAATCTACCACTGCACTAAAACCCCCAGCTCAATAAAGTATTTTACATAAATCTAACAAAGCTTTCTATTTTAAAAAAAGATACCTGTAATTGCATGCTGACTGCAGTACAGTGTGAAATGGCTTTTTTAAAGATTTTATTTATTTATTATGATGTATACAACATTCTGCTTCCATGTATATCTGCACATCAGAAGAGGGCACCAGATCTTATAAGGGATGGTTGTGAGCCACCATGTGGTTACTGGGAATTGAACTCAGGACCTCTGGAAGAGCGGTCAGTGCTCTTAACCTCTGAGCCATCTCTCCAGCCTGTGAAATGGCTTTTTAAAGATTTATTTTTACTAGTTTAAGGGGAGGGCATGCATGTGTGTGCAGTGCCCACAGAGGCCAGAAGAAGGCAACAGATGCCCGGGATCTGAAGTTACTGGTGGTTATGAGCCAATATGGATGCTGGGAACTGAACCCCAATCGTCTGCAAGAGCAGTAGGTGCTCACAGCCACTGAGCCATCTCTCCAGTCCCAATATAATTTTTATATGCACTAGAAAACCAAAACTGCTGTGTGACTTATTAAATGCTACATTGGCTTAAATGCTTTATCCACAAGATCTCTAAGGCATGCCTGCAACCCAATAGGATGCTATAAAAATAAAATGAGGGGTTGGAGAAATGGCTCAGTGGTTAGTAGCACTGCCTGATCTTGCAGGGACAGTTCAGTTCCCAACATCTACATGGCAGCTCATAACTGTTCATAACTCCAGTTCCAGAGGATCTGATGCCCTCTTCTGGCATCTGCTGGCACCAGGCAAGTGCATGGTGCATAGATGACATACATGCATCAACATATCCATCCACATTAAAACAAAAATAAGTAAATCCTTAAATTTTGTGTTAATGACTCCTGATAAAGAGTATCAACTGAGCTCTCTACTCCATTCAGAGATATGACTTCATTATCTGGTAATCTCACGCTAACCTAAGGACCTCAACCAGGGAATGCCTTCATCACTACTCTGGAAGACTGAGATGTTCCTGGTGTGGAGTGGGGAGGGTTCAGGGATGCTCTTCAGCATCCTACCATGCCCAGAATGGTCCTTACCCCCCTGAGTAATCTAGTCTCAAATATCAATTGGGGATAAGATGAAAAATTCAGCTCAGGGTGTGGGTCACAAAATTCTAGACCTTCACTCACAACAGATTATATTCCAACTGGCCACTAGAGGTCAGATCTAGCCTATAGATAGATAGATAGATAGATAGATAGATAGATAGATAGATAGATAGATAGATAGATAGATAGATAGATAGATAGATCAGACAGATAAAGACAGTGCTAGGAATTCTTGCCTAGTACTGTGAACTCAGTGACAACCTCAGCTACAGAAGTCACCACGGAGGGGGCTGGGGAAGAACCCTAGTGATGCTGCTTTTCTGGATCGTCATGTTGTCAAGTGGCCTTCTGAGAGTATGTTTAGACCCTCCATTGACTTGTGCTGCTCTCAGCCTTGGTCAGAGAAGCCTCTCATTGCAGGGAGCAGCTATTAAAGCGCTGAAGCTTCACTATCCACAGTGCTGAGAGTAAGTGATGGAGTGCTGGGGCATTGTTTAAGCACCTCCCCAAGTCTCTGAGGTGAAAAACCAGCAAGAGTCAAACAGTGGGGGATACTGCCCTCTGGGCATGACATGGCCATTGTGCTCACAAACCCACAGCGGCTGTGGCTACTTACACAAGACCTGCACAAGACCAAACCAGTTAAAATCCCAACACTGGGGAGGCAGGCACCCCCATCTGAGGAGCTCTTCGCAGCTGACGCCTGCTGGGGAAAGAGAGTCACTTTCCTTTGGGGTTGTGACCAGTAGCAGGATGCACATTCATCAAAGAGAAGTCCCACACCTGTTCACAAATGGACAGTGCTGATTGGATTCGGTGAGTTATAATTAATTAATTAAATACATTGTATTAAATCCTTCAAAGCAGCTCCTACCTGACTCTGTTGTCTAATAACGTCTAGTCCCCCTGTCTGCCTGCATTTGCCTCCCTTAATGGCCTCCCTAAGACTGAAGAGAAACGGCTCCTCAGTCTCCTGCTGAAATTAGGCACGACCACATTACTTTGATCAGCCACCTTGTGGTCATACTGCATTGTCTAGAGATCAGAGAAATGCTCATTAGGAATGACAAGATTGGGTTTAATAAGAAGTAGAATTCCCTACCACCTGAAGCTGAATATCAAACCTCAGGAATGGTTCTGTGTACACACCCAGCTACTTGTAGACAGATATTTAGCGAGCAAACGCATGGAGGGAAAATGACCCACTGGGGAAGGACCCAGGAAGTGCAGCCTTGATCGAATATTTTAGGAAGAGTGTGTTAGTTAAAAATTTTCCCCACATTCATGCCCAGATTCCATTTCCCAGTGAAGATATATTTGATTGGAGAATTTGTGAAGCGTCCAGTCTCAAGAGCTGCCGTTTATCACATGCAAAAGTAAATATAAATAAATAAAAGCCCCAGAAATCCTTTGTTTTGGACTTAGCACCCCACACTGACTGAACAGCCACAGGGCCATGTGGATGTCCCAAAGCTGAGCCATACCTAGTGTCCTCGGCACCACTCCCTGAAGAGGGTTTTCTGTGGAAACAAAATTCATCACTTTGAGGACAGAATTTCAACCGAGGGACCGTTTGACTCTGACACCCTTGAGGCAGCACTCCCTCCAAGAAAGAGCAGTGCTCTGTTTGGGATGTGGCTTGACTCTGTTTCCCAAGGTTCACCTACTGGAGATTTGGTCCTTGGAGTAGTAATAAGAGGTAACAGCAGGAGAGGAGTAACGTAAGAGGAACAGCAGAAGCTCACCCATCACACTCCTGCCTAGTCTATATGGGTCCTGTCTCCTGATAGGACACCCTTCCCACTCTGACCACATCTCCTTTGATAAATCGCCAAAGCTGCCCAGATCCAAAACTGAACTAAACCAATCTTTTTTTTCTTCATAATGCATCCAGTCTCAGTTTTTTCATTGTAGTAACAGAAAGGAGACTAATACTAGTGCTGCTCATCACTGGTCAGTGTGGAAAAAAACAAAAACAAAAACTATACGTTTCCTGAAGTGCATGGAATCCAGGAAAAGTGAAAAGAAATGCCTTCACCTGCTGCTATTCCCATGAATGTCAAATATGACTACACCTAGGTATAAGCAACTCAGCCATTTCCCAAGTCCAGCATCATTTAAGACTTTACTGTTAGCCGGGCATCAGTGGCGCACGCCTTTAATCCCAGCACTAGGAGGCAGAGGCAGGTGGATCTTTGTGAGTTCGAGACCAGCCTGGTCTACAAGAGCTAGTTGCAGGATAGGCTCAAAAAAGCCACAGAGAAACCCTGTCTCAAAAAACAAAAACAAAACAAAACAAAAAAAAAGACTTTACTGTTTATAGAATATGTGTCTATGTATATGTATGTGTATGTGTTCACAAGTGTGTGTGTGTGTGTGTGTGTAGGTCAAAGGACATTCCGCACATGCTGCCCACCTTCTGAGACAGAGACTGGAATGTGAAAAGTTGCTCTGGAATATGAAAAGTTGGCTGAGATGATTAGCCAATGGAGTCCCAGGGATCCTATGCTATGGGATACCTTCTTAGCTATGGGATTTCTGCACCTGACTCTTTTAGCATGTGTTCTAAGGATGGAACTCAGATCCTCATGGCATCACAGCAAGCACTTTACGACTAAACCATCTCTCCAGCCCAGCATTTTGGACTCAGTTATGGCAGAAGATATTATAAAGAAAGAAAAAATGAACATAGAGGTTCTGAAGACAAAACTACTCATGGAAAGTACGAGTAGACATAGAACAAACACATCAGAACTTTGTTCAGTCCCAACATAGACTTTCTAGAGTTTGATGTGCTGTGTAAATGGAAAATTCCACCTAATTTGGGAGATGGGTGGGCAGAGGGGAAATCTGATGAAGAATTTGAGGGAAGGAGACAAGATGGAAAAATACAAAAAGCTCCACAGCAGGCATATTCAAAGTTCATGTTCTTGGAAACATCTGGAAGCATTTCTGGTTGTCATATCTGGAATAAGAGGTACTACTAGAATTGAGTATCTGGGAACCAAGAATGCTGGACAGCACCCTACACTGCCCAGGAGGGTACCACCTCCAAGATACTGGATCCTGGATCCTGGATCCAAGTATGCAAAGTCATGATTGAGAGTCCCTGTGTGAGTCATTCAGGCATACAACCTTAAAATACAAGGAGCAATTACAATGATCCCAGGGGATCCATGAGACCTACATTCTCGATTTTAACCAACTGTGGATCAAAACTATTTGTAGGCAAGATGTGCCCATTAATACAACAGTGGCATGAGCATTCCAAGAGGTAAGCAACTGCTCTCAGGGATTTGAGGCCTGCTCCACAGGAGGGAACTCATGTGTAAACCTGGCCAAAAGCCCACAGTGCAGGAAATCATGGGCCCTAATGGGGAACCCACCACTCTTGTTTTGCTAAATGAGCATGTTGTCAAACTACCCTCAAAATATTTATGTTTATGCACACAGATTAGTGCTGTTCTCAACCCTAATCAGAGAAGCTTCTTTTTGCACTTGGCAAAGACTCCTAGCTGATCAAAGCGCTGAGAATAAGTGACTGTTGAGTGGCAGTCCTAAATGGGCAACCTGTACCAAGCCCACTACCACAGCTCAGAAAACAAAATATGCAGAAGAGAATGGGGAAAGAATGTAGGAGCCAGAGGGTGGGGAGGAGCACTGTGGAATGCTGTCTTCTGGACATGACATGGCCATTGCACTTACGAACTCAAGGCAGCTCTGCTTACCTGAACAAGACCTGTACAAGGTCAAGCCAAGGTCACTCAACATTCCAGCAGGCAGCACTAACTGGGCCCCGGGAGTCATAGAAATGAAGAGAAAGAGGAAGAGGACAACAACATGAAGGAAGCAGACGTGTTGATGGAAGTATAAGGAGGAAGCTGAGGGTCAATGTGATCCGGATACATGTATGAAACTGTGAAAGAATGACTAGAAAGTTGTCATAGTGAACACATAAAGGCATTTTTCTTGTTGTGGTGCCCATGGTACACAATATGGTATAACAAGTATTTATGTAGTATGTGCACTGTCTGAAGATGTTGTAAGTTATCTAAAGATATTTTAATATGGGAAGGTATGAGAGGGTTCTGTACAGATGTCATGATGTTTACATAAGAGACTTGAACATCTATGGGATAACCTCGGGTTCCGGAACCAATCCGCTGGAGGCACCAAAGGTCAACCGTGCTGTGTCCACTGTGCAGATGAGGAAACCGGGGCACAGAGCAGTATGGTAACTTACTCAAGCCAGTACATATGAGAGGATAGCCCAAACATACGGCTTCCAGAGTCCCTGCTATCAGCAGCTACACCATTCTATAAGACTATACACACGGGATGGGACCAAGATCCAGGCATGTCTGCTGCTGTTTTCACCTCCAAATCAGGCACAAGAGAAAGAAGAAATGTGTTTCCCACAGGTGTATCTGGGGGGAGGGGGGGAGGGCACATGTGTAAGTGCACATTTGAACTACAGGCATATTTGCACATGTGACCCACAGGTGTATTTGTGTGTGTGCACTTGTACACATGTGACCCAGAGGCACATGGGTGTATGTACACATGACCCACGTGCATATTTATGTGTGTGCATGCACGTGTGTACACACACATGTGACCCATAGGTATAATTGTGTGTGAACAAATGTGTGAAAGTGCACAAGTGTGAGCAGCTGGGCGTGCATATGAGGTCAGAGGATGTAGTTCCTCAGATGCAGTCCACCTTGTTCTTTGAGACAGTCTATCGCTGGCCCAGATGTTACTAGTTGGAGTACTCTAGCTGGCAGCAGGCCTAGGAATCCCAATCTCTGCCTCCCCAGGGCTGAGAATATAAGCACATACCTGGCTTTTTACATGGGGTTCTTGGGACAAAACTTAGTCCTTGTGCTATTAAAGCAAACACTTTCCTAACTGGGCCATCTTCCCCAACAAACATGACTGTTCCCCCCCCCCACCCCAGCCACAGGCACAGGACTAAGCTTAGGCTCCAGTCACCTCCCCACACACACAGTCTCTGGAGCTCATGTCACCTCAGTCCCTAAGTAATGGCACCCTCTCCAATACCAGGCTGATAGACAGAAAACCAGTCCATGCAAAGTGCTGACCTGGGGACAAACACCACGTTATGCAGGTAATCCTCAAAGGTCTTCCTGAATGAGGATTCCTCCAGCTCCTTGAGGATCTGAGAGTCAGTCTTGGGGCATGAGCAGCATTCACTGGACGACTCGTCATACTCGCTCTGATTATGCTTCTGAGAATCATCCGATTCAAAAGGTGGGGACCAGGTCCGTGAGGGGAGCTTCAGCCCTAGAGACAGGCAGAGCAGAGGGCTCAAATCTCCCCCAGGACACACACATACACACACCATACCTATAAACACACATACACCTGACAGAAAGCACACTCCACACACACAAAGAGAGAGAGGGACTAAGGCAGAACAGATTAATAGAGCCTAGGTTCGAGTTTTAGAGATTTACACACACACACACACACACACACACACACTGAGACCAGAGGTCCACCTTGAGTATCATTCCTTAAGTCACAGCCACAACCCTCCATTGGAGGTTCTAAGTAAGCACTCCATCACAAATCATGTCTCCGAACCGCTCCTCACTCTTTGAGATTGGGCTTCACTGTATTATCCAGTCTGGCACTGAACACACTCTGTACTCTAGATTGGCCTAGACTCTCATTCTTGTTTCCTCATCCTCCCAAAGTGTCAAATTGCCATCTTAGAATACCAAGGGTTCCAGAATTGCTATGTGTGTATGTTTGTCTGTATTCTGTGTCTATATGTTTGTGCTGTATCTATGTACTCTCACCCATGTGGGTAAATACAGATGCCCGAGGTTGATATAAAGTCATAATCTTACAGAATGGTGCAGTCATGTCTCCATCATCATCGTCATTATATTAGTTTTATGGGGGAGGGGAACAAGCCAAGGTGCACATGTGGAGGTCAGAGGACAACTTTCGGGAATCTATTTTCTCCATGTGGATTCCAGGGATTAAAGTTAGTCTGTAAGACTTGGCAGCAAGTACCTTTACCCACTGATACAACATGCCAGTCCTCCATCTTATTTATTGAGACAGAGTCTCTCACTAAACGTGGACCTTATGACTTGCTAGGCTGGCTGGCCAGCACACCCCAGGGAAAAGGGATCTGCCTGTCTCTGCCTCCCCAACATGATGGTTATAGATACATTCTGCCACACCCAGCCTTTTTTCTGTATGTGTGATGGGGACCTAAATTCAGGCTGTGTTTACAGAGAAAACATTTTAATGTTTGACTATTGGTAGGCCTCCCTATGAGTGTAAGCTTTGTGGGCTGGTGATAGGGCTGTGTGAGCAAAGTGGCTGCCATGCAAGCATGAGGCCCTGAGTTCAATCCCAGCACCCACATAAAAAAAAAACCAGACATAATCACACACATCCTACTCCCCAGTGCTGGAAAAGTAGAGACAGGAGGATCCCTGGAACTCGCTGGCCAGCCAGTCTAGCCAAATTGGTGAGTATCCAGTTCAGTGATAGACCCTGCCTCAAAAACACAAGGCAGAAGGTCACATAGCAAGACAACCAACATCAACCTCCACACAACCCTATGTATGTTTCCAGTAGAGTGTAGATCTGTGTGTAATGTTTAAAAACCATGTATATAAATGCTGGGGAGATGACTGAGTCAGACTCCAGGTTAACATGAGTAGAAATAGAGACACAAGCATGTGCAAATAAACTGTGATGACCAAATATCATAACCACTTTTAAACAGTCCTGCTGGATTCATGGACTTAGAGTGACTTTATGTTTCTTCTGAGACAGGGTCTCAGGCAGTTCTGAATGGCCTCAAACTCGCTATGTAGGTAGACGTGACGTCAACCACTGACCTTCCTGCCCCCACCTCCCAAATGCTACAGTGACAGGCCTATGCCACCACACTGGGTCTGTGTGGTGCTGGGAATGGAGCCCTCTCCAGTCAAGCTATAGCCTCAGCCCCTGTATCACGAGTTTCCATTTACAGAAAGAAAGTTTGCTGGGGTTCGCCTGGCATAGTAGAGAACACCTGTCATCATAGCACTCCAGTGGTGGAGACAGGATCATCAGGGTCATCCTCAGGCTACATCATGAGTTTGAGGCCAGCCTGGGTCATGTGAAACTTTGATTAAAAACAAACAACAAAAAGAAAATCAAACTTAAGTTAGTGGGTTGTTTTTTAAAAAACAAAACAAAGTAAAGTTTTGGCATTGCTGGAAGCATGAATAGCAAGTGGTTTCATATACCCAAATGCAGAGCCAACAGGTCAGAGCTGAGCCCAGGACTGGACTTGCTCTCAAATTATATAAAGTATGCAAGGAGATAAATCAAGTTAGTGATCCTGGCCCATGCAGGCATGATGTCACAGGCATGCATATAGCACATGATCTTAGAGTTGGGACTGTTCCCAGGAATCATCTGTCCTCCGCCCCTTCTCCACAAAAGGAGACAGACTACTTGCTGCGTGACTTAGCCAAAAGCAGATGCCAGGGCAGGGGTGGATCTGAGCACAGACCTCAGCCACACCTCTCCAGCAGCCCCCTTGACCTGCTTCTACAAGGTCACAGGCTAAGGATACTGCTAGCTGAAAATGAACCAAAGACAAAAGAAACAACTGAATGAACAGCAAATTTTTACCTTCTCTGATTTGATGGTGGGCTGTGGTATTTTGCTTTGTTTTAATAAAGTGTGTGTGTGTGTGTGTGTGTGTGTGTGTGTGTGTGTGTGTGTGTGTGTGTGTGTGTGTGTGTGTAGCCAGTAGGGTCAGATGATAACTCTTGGCAGTTAGTTCTCTCTTTGCACTATGCAGGTCCTAGGGATCAGACTCGGGGCATCAGACTTGGCAGCAGGCACCTCTATCCACTGAGCCATCTTGCTGCCTCCCTAGGTTTCTTTTTGATAACCCACTTTTAGCTATTTTGAAATATACAATACAGTGACCATGCAAGGCAACTCCAGGACAGTTACTACAGCTGCTACTTCATAAACCCTGTCTACTGTGCTTGTGAGCACACACACATACACCTCAGCCTCTACAACTGGTGCTAAAAAGATATTGAATGTTTCTATCACAAGGAAATGGTGAAGACACTCACCACTCAGATTTGCTGCTTACATATTTTATATAGACCCAATGCACTGTGTGGATCGTGGCTGAATGAAGCACTGAATGTGTTTCACCGCTATATCCAGTCCCTGTTTGTTTTGTAGTCCTGGAAACTGAACCCAGGGCTTTGGACACTATGGGAAAGTGCTCATCATACAGCACTGTTTAGGATTTTCAGCAGCTGACAACATGTGAATCCATGCACAATGTCTAAAAATGTGTGTTCACACTAGGGAGTGAGTGTGGGCCTGTGTGTAATGTCTAAAATGTGTGTGTGTGTGCTAGGGAGATGGTGTGTGTGGATCCATGTGTGATGTCTGAAGATGTGTGTGTGTGCACCAGGGAGATGGCTCAGACAGAGGCCTGAGTTTGATCCCCAGAACCCATGTAAAAAGCTGGTTGTGGTGGGGTACATTTGTAATCCCAGCGCTGGGGAGATGAAGAAAGGCAGATTCTTGAGGGTCACTCATTAGCCAGATTAGCCTGCTTACCCAGGCTAGTGAAATACCCTCAAATAAAAATAACATAAAAGTCCACGAGGTGAGGGCTAGGCTACAGCTCAGTGGTAGAACACTTGCGTAGCATGCATGAGGCCCTGGGTTCCAGGCACAGCACTGAAATCTTAGAAACAGAGGGGTAAAAAGATGACTCACTAGGTAAAGGGGTTTGTCCCCATGCCTGACAACTAGGTAAAGGGGCTTGTCCCCATGCCTGACAATTTGAGTGTGATCCCTGGTTCCCACATGGCTGACAAGACCACAGATTCCTCTTGGCTGTCCTCTGACCTCCACACACATGCCATGTTGCATGTGTGCCCTCACACACAGAAACTAGGTAAATAAATGGAATAAAATTATTTCTAACTCAAAGAAAACATGGGATGGGGATGTGGCTCTGTTGCTGCAGTGTTAGCACCCATAAAGCCCTGGCTTTGAATCTCTGGCCCAGCATAAACTTGGCATGGTGGTATAGTCCTGTAGCCCCAACACTTAGGAGGTAGAGACAGGAGGAACAAGAAACCCAGTGTGTTCCTCAGCTAAATAGTGAGTTTAAGTTCACCATAGTCTTTGTGAGACCCTGTCTCAAAAACCAAGCAAAAAAAAAATTTGAAAGCAAGGTATACAACATTCTTGGACATACACCAAAGTTGTTCTCTGACCTCTACACATACACACACAAACCTGAATACACATTTACACACACACACACACAAAAAAAAAAAAAAAGTGTGCCTTATGTGAGACAGAATGGAATATGAATGTGTGTGTGTGTGTGTGTGTGTGTGTGTGTGTGTGTGTGTGTGTGTGTGCATGTGTGCATGTGGATATACATGTGCAGGCACCCTGGGAAAAAGGAAAAGAGACCCATGTCCCCATAAGAGAATCGAGGTACAGCCCACCCCATGACAGTTGCCTGTGCTCACCTTTGAGACAATAATCCAACTCAAACAGCTCGCTGTCCTCCGCCTGCCTCTCCCAGTAGACCAGGTAGTGTGTGATGTTGCCATTGGGGTCGGAGGGGGGCTTCCACTTTAAAATAATCTGAGATGAGGAATTAGAAACTGATATGGGGTCCAAGGGGACAGAAGGGTCTGTAAAGGAGAAAAGAAACAAGTTACCATGAGGGAGAATATATAAGTTGTTGGTTTACCTAAGCAGGGAGATGGCCCAACTGAAACCATAGCTATGTTTGCTAGAGTTATTTAACATCAGAGAAAAGTAGGCACAGTTAAATGCTTGCCCAGCCGGGCAGAAATGACCGTCCAGTCATTCTATGGATTATGTGCCCACCGAGTGTCATTTACTCCCCAGACTTTGGCTCTGACAGAGATGCCAAAGCTCTCGCTGCTGTGGACACCAGAAAGATGTTCCTGGGGCCAAAAGAGAATTGATGCAAGAGAAGAATGTTGGTTTACATGGGCATGAAATCAAACCCAGTCACTGGATGCACTTGAAACCATTGAACTGTGTCTGTTTCTGAGACAAGTTCTCATGTAGCCCAGGCTAGCCTCAAACTTTTTTTAATTCATTTTACATACCAACCACAGTTCCCCCTCCTTCCCCACCTCCTGCTCACCCCCACCCCCCCATTCACTCCTCAGAAAAAGGTAAGACCTCCCACAGGGAGTCAACAAAGCCTGGCACATCAATTGAGGCAGGACCAAAGCCAAGCAAGGCAGCCCACCATAGGGAATGGGCTCTAAAAGGCCAGCTCATGCACCAGGGATGGATCTGATCCCACTGCCAGGGGCCCCACAAACAGATCAAGCCACACAACTGTCATCCACATGCAGAGGGCCTAGTTCAGTCCCATGCAAGCTCTCCAGCTGTCTTTCTAGAGTCTGTGAGCTTCCACGAGCTTGGGTCAGCTGTCTCTAGATTTCCTGGTCATGATCTTCACACAAACACACACACACACACACACACACACACACACACACACACACACACACACACACACACACACCGCATTGCTCGTATAATCCCTCCTTCCTCTCCAGAAGCTTGGCCCAGTGCTTGCTAGCCTCAAACTTAATAACATAACCAAAAATGTGTTTGAACTCCTGATCCTCCTCCCTTCCTCCTGCATGCTGGGATGAGAGACGTGCACCACATACCTGGTTTATGAGGTTCAGGAATTTTACCTAGGGCTTCATACAAGTTAGGCAAGCACTCGACCAACCAAGCCACATACCTTGCCCCAGACAATGTTCTTTAACTGTCATGCAACATCCTTCAAAATACACCCTAAACTCTCCTTCTGAAGAACAGTGGTACCTGAGGCTAGGGAGATGGCTCAATGGGTAAAGCACTCATCACAGAAGCATAAGGAAAGTTCAGATCCCCAGTACCCACATAAATGCCAGGCAGCAATGGCTGTAGCAGCTAGAAACAGAGGATCAGCAACCTCTGTGTTTATTGAGAGACCCTGCCACAATATATAAGGGAGAAAACAACTGAGGAAGACTCCAGTGTCAACTTCTGGCATATGCCACATTCAAATATGATACACACATGCAAGTACAAATACAAATACAAACACAGACACACACACACACACACACACACACACACACACACACACACACACACACACACACACACACACACGTGCATGCACACAGAGTGCTGAAGGCTGAGAGAGTTGAAGGGGCAGAACATGGAAGTATCAAGGCAAAAACAAAAACAAAAAAATGTGCAAAGGCCAGAAAGGTAGAAGCTTCTGGAAACTAAAATTGGTCTAGACACAAGATGAAAGCCAAGATGGTGAATAGCCAGAACGATGGACCGTGTTCTTGTGAGGGGTTGCTTACTCTCTCCATGTTGACATTTGGGGCAGACAACTCTTCATCAACCATTCCACTTCCCAGCTGTGACCAGTAAAAATGTCTCTAGATATTGCCAAGCATCCTCCCTTCCTTGGGAGGGACAGAATTATCCCTATTTGAAAACTAGTAAGCTAAGAAGAAGGGTTAATCTTTTTTTTTTTGCAGATGTTGTTTTTTTTATTTAGAAACAAGATTGTTTTATATGTCAATCCCAGTTCCCTCTCCCTCTCCTCCTCCCCTATGCCCCTAAAACCCTACCTATCACATATCATTTCTTCTCCCCCTGGAGGGTGAGGCCTTCCATAGGGTGTCATCAGAGTCTATCATATCCTTTGGGATAGGGCCTGGCCCACCCCGTGTGTAAGAAGGGTTAACCTTGACAGAAAAATGAGTTGCTATGAGACACTACAGCCAAAAAGAAAAAAAGAAAGAAAAGCAAAGGAGGGAGACAAGAGTGACACTAAAACACTACACCATGCAAAAGCTAGAAGATGCACACAGGCAGGCACCTTTCTATATGTGAGAAGTTTTCATGGCAGGATAGGAAAACATGCAGCATGCCCCCCTTATCTATGTGGTGCAGCAGATATCTGAAACCACACAAAGCACTGAGCCTTTAGTGTTTCCCCATACATACATACCTATGATAAAACTTAATCAATAACTAACAGAAGATAACAACAGCAATAATAAAACCAAACAACTAAAGTAATATACAGTGACAGAAGTTTCTTTTTGTTGTTATTTTCTGTGAGTTTGTCATTTGTCTATTGTTTGTGTTTTTGAGACTGGATCTCACACAGTCCAGGTTGGCTTCAAACTTAAAATGTAGATAGAGATGATTCTGAACTCCAGATCTACCTGCCTCTATCCCCTAAACATTTCACTATACTTTGTTGCTGTTTTGAGGTTGTAAGATCTTAATATGTAGCCCAGGCAGGACTCAAACATACAGCAATTCTCTTGCCTCAGTATCCTAAGTGATAAGATTACAGGTGTGTATAACCAGGCCTAGCTATCACTTTTAATTAACTAATTATTTACTGATTGAATTAACTTCTTAAAAGACAAGTCTCACTGGATAGCCCTGAATTATATAGAGCATGAGACTCTTAATCTCAAGGTGGTGGGTTGACGCCCCACATTGGATTCCAAAATGTAAATTGAGTTCTAATTGGTCTAGAGAATAAAAACCCAGAGTCAGATATAGAGGAAAATGCTGAGAGATCAGAGAGAAGAAGGAGCAAACCAAAGCCACCTTTACCTCCTAGCTTCCCAGCAGAAAAGAAAGCAAGTTCCTGTTTCCTCCCACCTATATCCTCTCTCCATCCAGCCATCTCACTTCTTGACTGTCTGTACAGACCTCCAGACTTCTGTGATTAGCTAGTGGCAAGCTCCACCCTCTGATCTTCAGACAAGCTTTATTTGTACAAGCAAGATATCAGCACAATGGATGGCCTAGAAGACACTACTTAAACCAGGCTGGGCTTACACTCCCAAGGAAAAGATTAAAGGTGTGTGTCACCATGATCAGCCTCTTCCCTCTCCATGACAGATGTTGAAGAGAGTCTTGTGTAAGTAATCATAGCTGCTCTGAGTTCAAGAACATATGTGTTACATGTGTATGGTGTGTTTGCATGTGTGTGGTACATGTGTGTGCATATATATGTGTGTGTGTGTGTGTGTGTGTGTGTGTGTGTGTGTGTGTGTATGCATGTATGTGGCATATGTCATATGTATACATGCATATGTGTGATGTGTGTACATGTGTGGGGTATTGTACATGTATGTGTGCATGTTATATTATATGTGGTATGTGAACATGTTATATATGGTGGGTATGCACATGCATGTTTATTACATGTGATGTCTATGTTATATGTAGTATATGTTGCATTGTATGTGGTGTGTGTTCATCTTTGTCACATGTAATGTGTATGTTATATGTGGTATGTGTGCATGTTGCATGTGGTGGATGGGTGTGCATGTGAACATGAGTGTGTGTTAATACATACAGTATTGTATTAAATGTGGTATGTGTTATATATGAAGTATGTGTTATATGTGTACATGTGTGTATTCGATGTGTAGTGTCTATGCATGTGCAGAGGCCAGAGGAGAAAGTCAGGCATCCCATTCTATCAGAGTCTACCTTATTCTTCTGAAACAGGATCTTTCACTCAAACTAAAGCTAGGCTGGCGGCCACCAAATCCTAGTGATCCTTGTCCCTGACCCTGAGCCACAGTGCTCTGTGGTTATAGACTTACAGATGTGCACATGGCCTCCCCCTGAGCCACAGTGCTCTGGGGTTACAGACATGCACATGGCCCAAGTCTTGAGACCCAACACTGTGAGGTATGAGTATGGCCACACCCAGCTTTCAATGTGGGTGATGGGAACAGCATCAATCTTGCCCACTAGGCCATCTTCCCAACCCAAGAGTGAACTCTTGAGCTATAAGGCTACCATGTCATCCTCTGAAAACATAAGCCTCAGCCCTTCATCAACCACAGGAAAAAGCCTGTCACAGGACATCACTAAGCTGCCTACCAAAGGCAAGAGAGTCAGTTCAACATCAAATCCATATTCACAGGATACACTTACTAGTGGCATCTGTCTGCACATAGATGATGTCACTTTTGGCTCCGTAGGTCCGGCGTTCATCAGAGAAGGTAACCAAGGTCTTGACAAAGATGGCATATTGAGTCCAGGGCTTGAGACCCCGCATTAGCCACCCAGGGTGGCTTGGGGTCTGAGACTTGGGGTCGTTGGACCTTTGGGGTGGGTCAATATCTACCACGGTCCAGCTGTTGGAGCCACAAGCATCCTGCCCATCAAACTCTGTCACATTCTGATACGGGCTTTAGAGAAATGAGAGGGAGAGGTAGGTTACCACTGGGTGAATGTCAATCTCAGGACTCAGTGGAGTGGGGACCTTGGAGATTTACAGATGTAGACTCACTTCTTTTCTGGTTTGTGTGTGTGTGTGTGTGTGTGTGTGTGTGTGTGTGTGTGTGTGTGTGTTTGTGTGTGTGTGTGTGTACGTGTATGAGTTTGTGGTGATTCACTTGAGTGTAGCTGCATAGACCTAGAGGACCATCTACCTTGTTTTTTCTGTTCGTGAAACAGACTCTAGTCCTGGCTGGCCTCAAACTCACAGAAGTCTGCCAGTCTCTTGTCTCCTTAGTGTTGGTGTTAATGACATTCACCCTTGATTCCCACCTTGTGTTTTGAGACAGAGTAATCTTATGTGGCCTGAAATTCACCTTGTAGGCTAGGCTAGCTAGCCAGAGACCCCAAAGATCTGCCCATCTCTGCTTCCTCAGAGCTGGCATCCACAACTCATGGCTTTCTGAAAGTCTGAATGTGTATCTGAGTGTGTGTACTTGTACACATGTGCCTTCAAGGGCTAGAGGAGAATACTGGATCCCCTGAAGCTAGTGGTTGTGAAATGCCAGACTGGGATGCTGGAGACCAAATTTGGGTCCTGTGGAAAAGCAGTGACCACCCGTAACTGCTGAGCCTCCTCTCCAACCCCCAGAAGTGAACCTTTTCATATTTCCAATTCTAAAGTTGGGTCTTCTCCAAAGTTAGCAGCAATGAGTTGTGAAAAGTCCATGTAGTCACCTTCGCCAGGTCTCAGCCCACACAGCCACAAGGTAAAGGACTAAAACTGCAGCAAAGCCAGGGCATGTGGCTTTTGGTGGCATAAGTGTAATCAATGCATTTTGTTTTGTTTTTTTTTTCTTCTCACCCCAACATTGTATATATACTATATTCTCAATATGAGTTATCAACATACTTCCACTGGGCCTGGGGAGAAGGCTCAGTAGGCAAAGCATCTGCTGTACAAACATGAGAACATGAGGACCAGAGTTTAGTTCCCAGCACTCATGCAAAGGTCAGGTGTGGTGCTCGGCCTTTGTAAGCACTAGAAGATGGAGACAGGTGTATCTCTAGTCACAATGAAAAGGATGATGAGGAGAAGAGCTGTGAAATGCTGACTTCTAGACATAGCAACATGGCATGGCCGCTACACACATCAACTCAGACCAGCTATGGTTGCCTGCATCAGATCAAGCCAGTCAACATTCTGGCATGGATGGTGGAGGGCTCCAAGGTCCTCTCCTGGCAGAGGAGTAGCTGCTAAGGGAGTCTAAGTCACTCCCCTTTGGGAACATGGGCACTGGCAGGTTGCTCATGCTTTGTCCCTGCACACGGAGCATGACCAATAGTCCACCTCGTTTTACTTACGCCTCTTTGTAGAAGAGCATGAATCCCAGGAGGTCTCGGAAATCAGGGGGCCAGTAGGGCTCCCACCTCAGCAAGATCTTGTCAAAAGATGTCCGAATGAAAGAAAATTTAAGTAACTCATTTTCACCTAGAAAGAGGGGAAAAAAGTCAGTCAATTGGGAATACTGAATAGTTTGTTTCAGAGCATTTGTTGTTCTTGGGAGGGGGTAGACTGAGGGACAGAGGGAGTCCTAGTTTCATTTTGTTGCTGTGATAAAATACTTGCCAAAAAGCAACTTAAGGGAGGAAGAGTTGTTTGGTTGCTCATGAGGACAGAGCCTATCATTTCAGGGAAATTGGGCAGGAACTCAAGGCGTTAGTTATATCTCATCACCACAGTCAATAGCATAGGGAGGCAAATGCATAGGCGATGCCTGCCTGCTGCTTATACTTAGCTAGCTTTCTCCACTCTCATGCTTTTCCCGAACCAGTCCATGAAATAGCTCTTCACACTTCAATTAACAGTCAAAACAAACTCCAAGCCAGCAAAGCCTACTTGGTGAGCTCAGGACCAGAGAGAAACCACCAAAATGATCATCAGCCAAGAAAACGCTCCATAGAAATGCCTACAGGCCAACCTCATCTGGACAATTCCTCGATTAAGATCATCTTTCCAGGTGATTCTAGATTTTGTGACATTGAAAATTAAAACAGAGGGTGCATATGTATACATATGCACACACACACATATACACCTGCCTTTGGTATTTTAAAACTCCTCTCACAGAAAGCTGTAGTCCAACAAAGGACAATGGCACTTCCCTGGGGGCTAGGGTAGTAGCTGAAAGAGGGCAGCCACTGGGGACATAAGGAGAAAGAGACTTACAGGATGCCTGGTCGCCATTGGTCTTCAGGGCAATGTCGTTCCTCTCCTGGCGGCCCTTAGTTCCAGAAACTTCTTCCATCTTGTGAATTTCTGACAAGCAGAGTTTGGGGTTGTAGTGGAAGAAGAGCTTGCCCTGAGTGATGGTGAGGTTGTGTTTGCTCCAGTCCCAGAGCTGCCTGAGGTTCTGGTTGTCCAAGGCGTAGAAAGAGTAGTTCCTACAAACACACAGTTAATCACTCCACAACCCATCTTCTTCAATGCCAAGATGACAGGGGCCACAAAGTACACTCAGTGGGTTGTAATTTTGTTTTTAAAAAGAAGAAATGAACTTGAAAGGGAGCAAAGGTGGGATGGATCTATGAGAAGTAAGAGGGAGGTGTAGGGGCTGATTATGATCAAAATATATTGTATGTAAGAAATTCTCAAAAATTAATTTACATATCATATTTAAATAAAAAATTTAAAAACTAGATAGTCAGGGCCATGCCTGGAGTTGACCCCTTCAGTGCTACAGGCCCAGTCCTAGCCACTTGATTGGCATAGACTCAAAAATTATCTTTGGGACTATGGAGAACAAGGAGGTTGACAAATTTTCATTGCCAGGTAAGTGTAGTGCACTCTCCTAGAATCCCCCTGTGAGGGGTTGGGGGTGTGGCTCAGCAGTAGAGCCTCTGCCTAGAATTCCCCAGTGAAGGGCTGAAGGCATGGATCAGTGGTAGAGTGCTTGCTTAGCATACACCAGCACTATATTCAATCCCCAATATGGCTAAATAAGAGGGAGAAGAAAAGGAGCTGGAGAAGGAAGAGGAGGTAAAAATGGAGGAGGAGGAGGAAGAGGTGGAAGGCAAGCAGGGGTATGGGTCAGACTGGGTTTTGGAGAGGGTGAAATTGTGACCCAGGTCTAGCAATAAAAATAAAACCAGAAATCAAGTTTGGGGACAAAAAGTATGGAAGGTTTCAATCATGTTTGGTTTGGTTTTGTGTTGTGCTCCTGCTTGTTCATTTGTTTGGTTTTTTTGTTTGTTTGTTTGTTTGTTTTAATGGTCTTGAGACAGGGTCTCACTCTGCAGCCCTAGATGGCCTTAGCAATCATAGCATCAACCAGGCCAGGCTGGCCTTGAGACTCGCCTGCTCCCAAGTGCCCAGTTGTGCGGCTCTGCTTTAAGGCACAGTGTGGAATGGCATTCCTTTTGCCCCTTTCCCTGTTTGCTGCTGGTTTGACAGCTATGAAACTGGGGACAAGCAACCGGTCTTGTGCCTGTGAGAAACAGAGAATCTAACTCCTCCATTGCATGTCTCAGTGCTCCTCTTGCTCAGGAGTCTATCTCTACTTCTCAAAACGCCACACGCCAGACTCCTGCTTACTTGAGCAACATAAGCAGGGTCTGTGGGACCTGGAGGAGAACAGAGCAAAGGAGAGTCCCCGAAACCAGGATGGATAACTGGGGTTCTGCAGAAGGCCACTTGCTATATCTGAGGTTCCCAGAGGCCACCTGAGGCAAGCTACAGAGACATGCTTGGGTGGGGAGTGAGGAGAGAATCAGGGCTGAATATTTCAGCTTATGCAGGGCAAGATCCCAAGACACAGGCCATGGCTGGGAGCCCACACTGCCAGCTCAGAAAAGAAATGAAGACAGAAGAAAATGAGAAAGGACACCTGGGGGTGGCTAGGAGGATGCCTTGAGGAGATGGAATTCCAGGAGCCTGGAAAGATAAGCATCTCAACAAAGAGCAGGTGTGGTCTCCACTAACAGGTTGGTGAACAAAGGTTCTTGGGCGTGGGGGCAGCGACACCATGGACACGACACCTTATGTGGAACCTTGAACAATGCTTCAATGACTGTGGAAAGCTTGGAGTGTTGCAGATCCAAAGCCTAATTACAATTTATCCTGGTCTGTCTTTAACCCCCCTTAAGAGCACTCTGTGTCTTAAAAGCCCAAATAGCCTTGTGGCTAGCATGTAAGCCTTTTGGAATGTACTAACATAGCAGACCATTAGTTTCCATCAACTAAAAGGCTAAGAATGTCATCAGATGACATCTGAGACCTATAGCAGAGATTTCTCTGGTTTGCTGTTAGTCACCTCTAACGATGTTTCTACCAACATTGTTTAAAAGTGACTTGGTTTGTGACTTTCTATTCTATTAATATAAAAACTTCATGAGACTGTTACCACATTGGAGTATGTAATTTGGGATAACCTTTATCTGTGTTCCTGGGCCATGCTACTCATAATTGGCTCCAGAATAAACTATCTCTTATCCCTTTCAGGTGAGAGGAGGAGTTTTGTATTGACAGAGCCAAGCAGTTTCCAAACATGGCCGTGACCAGGTATTTATCACACTCCATTCTCTGTGTAGCTGTGACAGATGCACACACCGTTAGCAAACCCCAGCCAGCACCCTCTGGCTTCCCTGGGAAGACTATAAAGTGGACTTTCTGTCTCTTGGCTGGATGGACATTCAAGAGTGTCCTGTCATCTAACTGACACTTCACTTTGGTTCAGCGGAGTTTTTAAAAGGAAAAGTCCTAAGGAGAGGGAAAGGGAGAGAGAGAGGGAGAGGGAGAGGGAGAGAGAGGGAGAGAGAGAGAGAGAGAGAGAGAGAGAGAGAGAGAGAGAGAGAGAGAGAGAGAGAGAAAGAGAGAGCAAGAGAGAGAGAGAGAGTCTGTGCGTGGTTCTGTGTGTCTGTGTGTGTCTGTGTGTGTCTGTGTCTGTGTGTGCACACTCACACTCGCACGCACATGTACGCACTCACACATGCAAGGGTGCGTGTGCATGTATGTGCTCATGAGTGTGGAGGACAGAGAAAATCTGGCTGCCTATCCCTTACACCTCGCCCACCCTGATTTTCTCTCACTGGCCACCAACCTGGCAAGTAGGTGAGGACTGGCTGGCCAGGGAGCCCTAGGGATCCACCTGTCTTTTCTCCCCAACACTAGTAGCCGCCCCCCTTTTTAAACTTGTCATCAAACTGAGGTCTTAACATTGCAAAGTCAGTAGTTTACCCAGTGAGCCACCTCCCCATCCCTCTGTTGCTTCATCCATGAGTTTCTTGGTGGGCAGCCGCAGACAGCCAGGCTCACATACCCGATTTCCAAGGTCTCTCCTCGAATCAGATGGAGCTTCCGGAAGAAAGAAAGAGATACCAGAGCATAGGAACGCCGGATTTTTAGGAACCCTGAAATTTCTTCAATGAGGCCAAGGTTAGCCTCCAGCTCAGCTGCCAGGTTGTCTACAAAAAAACAGGAAACACCCATGAGTGTTTGCAGAATATTTTACCCAGCCTGTGTGTATGTGTATGTATCAGTGTGTCTGTGTGTGTCTGAGTGTGTGTGTGTGTGTGTGTGTGTGTGTGTGTGTCTGTCTGTCTGTCTGTCTGTCTGTCTGTCTGTGTGTTCCTGCCCTGTTGTGTGTGTGTTCGTGCCCTCCTGCTGTGTGAGGGTGTGTGTGTGTGTGTGTGTGTGTGTGTGTGTGTGTGTGTGTGTGTTCCTGCCCTCCTGCTATCTCAGCACTCAGGATGTGGTGACAGGATGTGGTGACTTTCCACACCTAAGGCTACATAGTAAGTTTGAAGCAAATTCTACAACACACTTGCTTTTATTTTATTTATTTTTATTTTTGAAACAAAGGATCATGTAGCCCAAGTTGGCCTCAAATCTACTATCTAGCTAAAGATATTCTTGAACTTCTGATGTTTGTGGCCTCCACTTTGCTGCACCAGTGTAGGGCATAGCACTGAGGACTGAACCCATGAATGCTAGGAAAGCAGTCCATCTGGAGACCTACCCATTCTAGTTTGGAGGCTTCTTCATTTCTTTGACATGGGATCGCATGCAGCCTAGGCTGACTTCAAACTCACACTGTAACTGAGTATGAACTAGAACCTCTCCTACTTTCATCTCCTGAGTGCTGCGTTAACAAGTGTGGACCAGCAGACTCTGTGCACATCCGGAAGCATACAGATTCCTGAGGCTGTAGAGATGGTCCAGCAGTAATCAAGAGAATTCTGCTCCTGCAGAGGACCTGGGTTAAGTACCCAGCACCCACATGGCAACTCACAATCACCTATAACTGCAGTGCCCACTTCGGGCTTTTGTGGACACCATACACACACGATATATATACATATATATATATAACACTCATACACAAAAAAATAAAAAATAAAAAGAATACAGGTGCTTGATTCAGATTGGAAAATAAGAATTTTCAGCAAATGTGGAGCCAGGAACTTTTCATTTTAGATTTTGAGGCACCTCCTGGTATGAGTCTCCTACTCAGAGGGCCAATAAAGGATGTGCCACTTTGTTTGCTTGTTGTGTTGTTTTCTTTCTTTAGATAAGATTATGTCACCCAGGCTGATCTGAACTTCCTAGATTCAAGCAATCCTCCTGCCTCAGCCTCCTGAGTAGCTGAGACCACAGGACTCAAGTGAACATGGCCATGAAAGTCGGGAGGGGAATGTGTGGATAGCCTGGGCTGTGCACTTCTCTGCTCACAGCACACAGGAAGTGGGGGCCCTCCTGGGAGTACTCACTGCCCCCTCGGATGTTAATGATGAGGCTGCCATTGATCACGGTGCAGCCTCGGAGCTCCTGGGCAGATGTCACAGAGTCAATGGTCTTCTCGCCATCCAGGATCTGGCAGACCTTAGGACAGGGTCCCAGACATGGGGTGCACATCAAGCTGAGAGCGGAACAGAGAAAGAGAACAAGACCAATCAGGTGCGCAGGGCTCCTTCACCCATCTCTGGGAATACAGAATGCTTCACGGGGACCCAGTGGCAGACTTAATCACTCTAAGGTAGATTTGCTGAGCTCAGCACTTGTCCTAGTTAGCTTCAGCTGTCAGCATGATAAGGCCTACAGTGATCTTGAGGGACTCTCAGTCAAGGATTGCCTAGGTCAGACAGGCCCATGACCATCACTATGGGGACTTAGCTTGATTACTGATTGATGTGGGAGGGTCCAGTCCACTGTGGGTGGCACCACTTCCTAGGCAGGTGGACCTGGGCTGTATAAGAAAACTCACTGTATATGAGCCAGAAACTGAGCCAACAAGCAGCATTGCTCTGCAGCAGTTAGTTTCAACCTGTGAGTTGCAACCCCTTTGGGCATCACATGTCAGATATTCTGCAAATAGGTATTTATATTACAATTCATAACGGTAGTAAAATTACAGTTATAAAGTAGCAATGAAATAATGTTATGCTTGGGGGTCACGACGCAAAGAACTGGATTAAAGGGTCAAAGCATTTGGAAGGTCGAGAACCACTGCTCAGTGGTTTCTGTTTCAAGTTTCTGCCTGACTTCCCTCAGAAATAGACTGTGAGCAGACAATATAAACTGAAACAAAGATTTCCTCCCCTAAGTTGTTTTTGGTCGGTGTTTTATCACAGCAACAGAAAAGGCACTGATACCCAGCACTCCGAATAACTGAAACCAAGTATATCTTCACAGGGGCAATAAGGTAACCATAGGCAGTATAGGATGCAGACCAGGGTTCCCAAGCTATACTCAATACCTACAGCATCTCATCTTCATGTTGCCGCAATTAAAAATATTTCCAGATGTTGTCAAATGCCTCCCACATGCTTAGAATAGCCAAGTATCTTCCCCAGTCCCCAGAAAAACATAGCCCAGTGTTTGGAAGATGGCTCGGTCTATGGAGTGTTTTCCTCACAAGTATGAGAACCTGAGTTGGACCCTCAGAACCCACATTAAAAATGCCAGGCATTGGCTAAAAAGATGCCTCAAAGGGTAAAGGTACTTGCAGCCAAGCCTGCCAACCTGAGTTCAGTCCTGGAGCTCACTGGTCTGCCATTCTAATAGGTGAGCCACAGGCCAGAAGGGACCCCATCTCAAAGAAAGCAGTAGGATTCGGAGAACAATATCTGAAGTTGTCCTCTGACCCGAACACACATAGCCAAACACACAGCCATACACACACCAACATGGGCACACCCATATACATACACATTCACACACACAAAAAAAAATTGACTTTCCTAATGTAAGAAATGCCCTTCATTTCCTGCACAGGGCAACCTGACGGTACGACACCTCTCCAGTGCTGGCTGGTGTCACAAGCACAGACCACCATGCCCAGCTTTTCCCAGGGGTGCTAGGGATCAAACGAAAGTCAGCACTTTACTGAGCAATCTCCCCAGCCTAGAGTTTTCCCTGGAGTCTCATCCTGTAGGAATGCTTGGTAGAATCATTGACCATATACTAGAACTGTGTGTGTGTGTGTGTGCATGCATGTGTGTGTGTGTGCATGCATGTGTGTATGCAGTGTGTGTGTGTGTGTGTGTGTGTGTGTGTGTGTGTGTGTGTGTGTGTGTGTGTGTGCATGTGTGTGCAAACTTTTGTGGAGATCAGAGGTCAACTTTGGGTGTCATTTATCAGGTGCCTTCCAACTCATCTTTCATCTGAAACTGGAACTTGCCGCAAGGCCTGTGGTAGCTGGCCAGTGAATTCCAGGGCTCCTCCTGTCTCCTCCTTCCCAGAACTGGGGTCAGAAGTGCACACCATCACACCCAAGTTTCCAAAATAAAATTTTTTATGCATTCAGGTGATTGAACTCAGGGCTCTGTGCGTGCCTGCTGATGAAGCTAACTGCCCAGCCTTGGAAACCATCTTTTCACCTGCCTCCTCTCTTCCTAGGGGACAGGGACTATGAAAGTCTCAACCGGCAGGCTGCAAAGTGGGTTTCAGGGGTGTGGGGGTATGCATATGGGACTCCAGCACGCCAGTGGTAAGATGGCTCATTAGGGAAAGGGCTTGCAACCAAGCTGAGTTCAATCCCCAGCACCCACAAGGTGGAAGAAGAAAGGTGATCCCCAAAAGTTGTCCTCAGACCTCTAAATGTGCACTGTAGTGTCCCCCTACAAAAATAAATAAAATATATAGAAATCCCCAGTACTTGAGGGATCAAAGCAGACAACACTGCAGACCATTGCAAGTTTGAGGCCAGCCTGATCTACATAGTGAGATGAGACCCTATCTCAAAAAATCAACAAACACAGTCTATCTTCTCATGACTACTCCTAAAGACATCTAAGCACCATCACAGGCACCACAAATGAGGTGGCCTAGTATGTAAGAGTGCTGGCTGCACAATATGAAACCTGATGCTAAATCCCCAGCACCCACATTTTCTAAACCTTAGGCATGGCAGTGCACCTAGACCCTAAACCCAGGACTGGGGGTGAGGGTGGGGGTTGCAAAGACAGGAAGATCACTGGGGGCTAGGTCCAGATTCAGTGAGAGATCCTACCTCAAAGCAGCACGGGGAAAGTAACAGAGCAGGGCTCCTGACATCCTCTGGCCTCGTACAGGCATAAATGGCAGGAACACTGATATATGTCCATGTGCATAGTTTCTCCATTGTTTATTTCAGTTCTGAGTCATTCTAGTGAAGCTCCCAAACTTACAACCAGCTAGTCAGAAGCGTGGGTGTTCCAGGTCTCTCTGAGTACTGCTGATGTCAGAAGTCAGGGAGGCTTGGAAGGTACTGAGCCTTAAATGTGTGAAGTCTGATACTAACCCCAGATACTGTGCAAACATCTAGACTGAAAACAGAATAGGCAGCCAAGGAAAGAAGAAAGACTTCAGATAATTACCCCTTCTGATACACACACACACACACACACACACACACACACACACACACACACACGCATACACCCATGTCCAATTACTCTGACACCTAAACCATATAAAGACCCAACAAATTATAAACCAACCAGTCTCCATAAATTCTAGCAAACTAAATCTAAGAACAAATAAAAAAGATCATCCACCCTAACCAAATAGGTTTCATCCCATAAATGCAAGAATGGTTCAACATACTAAAATCAATTAATGTAATCCACCATATTAAAAAAAAAAAAAACTAAGCTGGGCGTTGGTGGTGCACGCCTTTAATCCCAACACTCAGGAGGCAGAGGCAGGCAGAACTCTGTGAGTTCGAGGCTAGCCTGGTCTTCAGAGCGAGTGCCAGGATATGCTCCAAAGCTACACAGAGAAACCCTGTCTCGAAAAAAAAAAAAAAAAGAAACTGAAATGAAAAAAATATGATCATTTCATCAGATTCAGAAAAGGCCTTTGACAAAATCTAAGACCCCTTCATAATAAAAGATCTGGAAGGAAACTCAAAGCAATTCCACTAAAATCAGGAACAAGACAAGGCTGCCCACTGTCTCCATACTATTCAATACAGCACTTGAAGTTCTAGCTAGAGCAGTAAGACAACTGAAGGAGATCAAGGGGATACAAATTGGGAAGGAAGAACTCCATGTATTGCTATTTGCAGATGATAGGATAGGACCCTAAGAATTCTACCAGGAAACTCCTACAGCTGACAAACACTTCCTATATATAAATGACAGACAGACTGAGAAAGAAATTGGGGAAACAATACCTTTCACAGTAACCTAAAAAAAGTAAATAAATAAAATATCTTGGGGTAACTCTAACCAAGCAAGTGGAAAATTTGTATAATAAAAACTTTAAGACACTGAAAAAGAAATTGAAGAAGGTATCAGAAGATGAAAAGATCTCCCATGTTCATGGATCAGCAAAATAAATATAGTGAAAATGGCCATCCTATCAAAAGCAATCTACAGGTTCAATGCAATCTCCATCAAAATCCCAACACAATTCTTCACAGAAATTGAAAGAACAATCAGATTCATATGGAAACACACACACACAATAGTTAAACAATCCTGAATAATAAAAGAACTGCTGGAGGTATCACCATCCCTAACTTCAAATTGTACTACAACAAATGATGCTGATCAAACTGAAGGCTGCAGGTAGAAGACTATAAAGAAACCTGTACCTGTACCAAATCACTCTGCACAAAACTCAACTCCAAATGGATCAACAACCTCAATATACAGCCAGATACACTGAACCTGATAGAAGAGAAAGTAGGGAACAGCCCTGAATTCATTGGCACAGGAAAAGACTTTCTGAACAGAGACACAGACACTAAGATTAACAATTAATAAATGAGACCTCATGGAACTGAAAAGCTTCTATAAGGAAAAGGACACTGTCATTCAGACAAAGCAGCAGCCTACAGAATAGGGAAAGAATTTTACCCAACTCCACATCCAACAGAGAGCTAATATTCCATTTATATAAAATGGTCAAAAAAAGAAAACAGACATCAAGATAACAAATAACCCAATGGGGTACAGAAACAAGGAATTCTCAAAAGATGAAGCACAAATGGCTGAGAAACACTTGAAGAAATGTTCAACATCTTTAGTTATTAGGGAAATGCAAACCAAAACTACTTTGAGATTTCATCATATACCAGTCAGAAAAATCAAGATCAATAAAACAATTGACAGCTCATTCTGGCAGGAATGTAGAAAAAGGGAAAACTCATTGCTGATAGGAGTACAAACTGGAAAATCAGTGTGGCAATCCCTCAGGAAGATGGGATGAATAAGTAAAGACAAGGTGGTACATTTATGCAGTGGAATATTACTCAGCCATTGAATAAATGAAATCATGAAATTCATAGATAAATGGATGGGATTAGAAAAAAATCATCCTGCGTGAGATAACTCAGACGAAAAAGACAAATATGTTATGTATTCACGTATACATAGACGTTTACTGTTAAGCCTTTGATAGGCAAGCTACTATAACCACAGAGGTTAGGTACAGAGAAGAAATTAGAAGGATAGCTCAAGGAAGGGGAAATGAACTTATAATTATGGATGGAAGGAGGGAATGGGGGAAGGAGGAACAGAAGGACTCAAGGAGAGGGGGAAAGGAAGAGAGAGGGAAGGGAGGGAATACAGAGACAAACAGACAACACTAAGAGACACTAAAGGAATCATATGGAAACCTACTACCACAGAAGCTTTTTAAAACGTATACATACATGAAAGAAATCCAAATAGAATCACCAAATAACAGGGGAGACAAAGCCTCAACTAGACATTTCTAGACACCAAATAAAACCTCAGCCAGGAATCAAATCAAATAGACATAGAAAGGGGACCCCCAAAGAAACCCCCCAACACTTCTGGCTACTGCCAATAAGACTATTGATTGCTCTCCACGAACTGATGGTAAGGCCCTATTGCTGAAGACAACAACAATTATGTCTCATTGAACATGGAGAAGTTAAGCAGGTGCTTACATAGAACCTTTCTTCTTGCTGACTAGTGTTCACGGTATTGGAAATACTCTGCATGCCACCAACCCAGCTACATACCCTTCCATCTACAGTGACCTGCCTGTATGATGCCATGGTGCAATAGTGGCATAAAAGTGCAACTATCTGGTTAGATTTAAGGCCCATTCCCTGAGATGAAACCCATGCCTGATAGTGCTCAGATGTCCAAGAACCTGAGAATAGATAGGCCATGGACCCAGGGTGAAACCAAATACTATTCTTCTGTCAAAGAAACATAGCAATAAAATGACTCCTAAGGACATTGTGCCATACTCATAGATCAGAGTCTCACTCAGCCATCATCAAAGAAGCTACAGGAGTTGGAAACCAATACAGAAAACTACAACCCAACAATGGGCAGAGAGTCACCATCTTGGTTATGGTGAGCATTTAAAAAAAATGTCTTTTATTTAAATCCAATGTCTTTTTCTTCTTTTGAATGTGTGTGTGTGTGTGTGTGTGTGTGTGTGTGTGTGTGTGTGTGTGTGTGTGGTATATATGCATGTTTGTCCCTATGTGTGAAAGGCCACAGCTGATACTAGACATCTTCTTCAATTGTTCCCTATCGTGTGTGGGGGGGGGGTGGATGGATGGGTGGGTGGGTGGGTACGTGAATGTGTGCGTACATGCATGCATGCATGCATGCATGCATGTGTGTGTGTGTGTAACTGTGTGGGCATGTACACATCACAGCATGTAGTATGAAGGTCAGAGGACAACCTTTAGGAGACAGTTTTCTCCTTCTGGGGTCCTAAGGGTTCAAACTTAGGATGTCAGGCTTGGTGGCAAGCACCTTTACCTGCTGAGCCACCTCAGCAGCCCTCCATCTTATACACTGAAGCTCCCTCACTTGAACTCAGTAGATAGCCAACCTGCTCCAGGATCCCTGTCTCCACCTTCTAAGGCTGGGATGACAGGTGGGACACCACACAACCTGGCATTTACACGGATTCTGGAGATCCCAACTCCTGCTTTATCTGGTGGGTAATCTCTCCATCCCTAAAGCCAATGTCTTTTAAACAAAGGTCTTGACAGAAACCATCAGTACCCACAATTGTTTTTTAAAAACTGAAATGGATAAACAGAACAATGTTTCCTTCTTCAAGCTTCCTGTTTAACCTCCCCCTGCCCTCGAAATGAAAAATAAAGTCCCATTCAACACAGAGACTAATTTATCGAGGTCTATTTGGGCCAACAATACTTGCCGTTTTGTTTCTTTGGTGTTTTTTTAATTTATTTAATAAAAAATAGAGCAAAACAAAACATATTGTACTTTCAGGCTTCATAAACACACACAAAAAAAATACCAAAAAAGATTCACGAGTGCTAAAATAAAGATTGTTTTCCTTCTTGCCCTTCTCCACCCAGGGAAATAAAATTTCCCACCAAAATCAAAACACTCTCTTTTGCTCGCTCACTTGGCTAGCACCCAAGTCTGGGAGGAAGAATTCTGACGTCAGCAGGTCAGCTCAAGGCCTCACAATGTGCGTCTGTTTCTGATTTGGTTTTCTGTTCTTTGCTGGATATCCCCCACCCCACCCCGCTTCTCTTAAACCCTAACACAAAAACCAGGAAAGAGATTTAAAACAACAACAACTTGGTAAAGGTCCCAGACACTAAACTAACTTATCCATGGAGCTGAGGCCCTAAACCAAGCATCTGGAACGTAGATATAGGAAGCTTGACTCATCACCAAGGAGAGAAGCCTGTTTCTCACCCAAGCGGTAGGAAACGGCTTGATGGTGCTGATCTTGGAAGAGCAGCCAAGCTCTGGGAATAGTGCAGACGTAGGCCTCCCCCTCCTTAAGACAGTGTGTCCCCAGCTTGTGTTGGGGTCAGGTGGGGTAGGACATGAACAACACAGCTGCCTTCCTGATGTAACAGTGCCAGGGAGAAGGGTGCAGGAGAAATGAAAGATTTCCCTCTTCAACTGGAAGCATGGCCCTCAGAAATGGGGTATTCAGGAGAAATGTTTCCTTCCGATCAAGCCCATCACCAAAGCCTGGGACACAGTATTTAAAAACACATTACTAAGAGCTGGTAGATCACTCAGTTGGCAAAATATTTGCTGTGCAACCATGAAGATATAGGTTTGCTTCCCAGGCACCACCAAAGAGCCAGGAGGGAAGTCACGCCTATAATTCCAGCACTGGGGAAGCAAATACAGGAGTATCCCAAGCTCTAGACCCAGTGAGAGACCTTTTCTCAAAGATAAAATGGGGAATGGGGACATGGGCCAGTGGTCAAGAGAGCTTGCTGCTCTCCCAGAGATCCTGAGTTCAATTCCCAGCACCCACACGGAAGCTTACGTTCAAGGGAAACTGATGCCCTCTACTGGCCTCCCCAGACACTTCCATGCACACACAGACACTTTACATACATAACAAACATACGCGTGAATAAAAATAAAATATTTAAAAACTAAGTAAGAAGTTGGAGAGTTATTGAGGAAAACATCCAACATCAGTCACACACACACACACACACACACACACACACACACCCATATGCATGCCCACCCACATGAACACATATACACACATGCCCACCTGCACACAAATGTGACCACACATATGAACACAAACACACACGTGTGTATGCACACCCAGGTTCCTGCATGTGTGTACACTCACTCACACATGTATGCATGCACACAATCTCTCACACATATATGTATGTTCACATGTGCCCATCTGTACATACACATGCCCACACACATGAACACATACACACATACAGAATTAAAAAGATGTAAGTAGTGGCTATCAATGGCAACCTCATTCTTAGCCAGTGCACTACAGTTAGAACTGATAAGGCTTCATCGTCAGTCCTAAACAGCAGTTGTCAGCATTTTGTGGCTTCCTTGGGGGTGATATAGGTTTCTGTTTTTTGAGACAGGGTTTTAGGTTGCTCACACTGGCCTTGAACTCACTATGTAGTCAAGAATGACCTTGAACTTCTGATCCTCCTGCTTCTACCTTCCAAATACTAGTATCACCAGTGTGTACCTCCGGGTCTAATAACCTTGGTGCTGGGGATGCATCCTAACGAAAGAGCTCGTCAGTCCTCTTTAACAGCTTTAACCACACCACCAGCTTCCAGCTCCTTCCCCAAACGACACCCCCCCCCCCAGGACTCACTTGCTGGAATTCATGGTATAGCCAGAAGGACACTCAGGGATGCACTTGTTGTTGTGAATGACGTATTGGTGACAGCCAGGCTTCCTAGAGTTCCTGCATTTGTAGTGAAGGTCTTGACAGAAGCTGAAGTTCACACAGCGCCAATCCTGGAAGTGGTAGTAGGGGGGCGGGCAGGTCTCCACACACCGACCGTCCAGGTAGAAGTTGCGGCAGGCCACACACTTAGTGGGGTCGTCCGGTTCCGAACAGTTGCCTAGGCACTCCTTGTGGCAGCACAGGCCTTCAGCTGTGCAACCATGTGACTTACAGATGGTCGGGCAAACTAGAGAAAAGAAGAAAGAAAACAGCTGGTCAAGGACTCTGTCCAAGTTGTCTGCACAAACTGCCAAACAAAATAATAACAATAACAGCCACACTTAAACAGCACTTGGCACGTGCCTGGCTGGCCTGTGAAAAATAACAGTAGCCCCCAAAGCAACTCCACACTTGGCAAAAGTTAAACAGTCACCTGAGGGAGGGGAGGGCAAGAGGCCTAACTCACAGCATTTGCCAGTTACTACCACCAACTTCAGGGTACTGACAGGAAGCCAAGGAACCAAGTCCTTGGCAAGAGACACAATACAACACTCTAAAATAGTGTTTTCCATAGTGCAAACAGTCTATGTCTATGGCAGATACAGTAGTAGTAAATAACTTCAAGGGCACACAGACTTTTATTGATGTTATGCCTAGGGCTGGAAAGATGGCTCAATAGAAGCCAGCACGGGCTGCTCTTGCAAAGGACTTGAGTTCAGTGCCCAGCACCTACAACAAGCTGGTGGTTCACTGTAACTCTGGCCCCAGGGGATCTGACACCTTCTTCTAGGCTTGGCAGGAACCTGCTCATGTTGCATATGCGCACATTTAAGGAAAAAAATATTTTCTGAAAAAGCCATATCATAGCTAAGAAGTGGTTGTTTCCATCATTTGTTTTAGGTTTACATAATTTTACTTATAGACTTAATAACTTCCCTATTTATTTATGTATTGCATTGTTGGGAATGGAACCCAGGACTTGCCTGGTTTCTATCACTGAGCTACACCCCATTACCTCATTGGTGGATTCTAGGTGGGGGCTCTACCACCAAGATACAAGCCCTTATATGTATTTCATTTGGAGACAAGATCTCATTAAATTACCCAGGTTCTCCTGGAACTCACTCTGTAGCCTAGGCTAGCCTTGCACTTGCCATCCTCCTGCCTCAGCCCATCACAGGGTTACAGGACCTATAACCACTTCAGGCTCTGTTGCAACTTGAAAGGTGATCCTACTCAGGAGGAATGAGAAGGACTCCAGGTGAGGGGACAGCCTGTGCCTCAACGACCTGAGCGGACAAAGTCACTGACTTTGTCCATGGGAGTCTGGCCTCTACCCCAGTTCCTTCCAACAGCCTTTTCTCCCATTATCTCATTGTGCAACATTGCCTCTTCTTATGTATCTTTCAGGGGACATGGGAATAAGTGTGGAGGTCAGAGGGCAAACAAGCAAAAACAAATTTAACTATAGTAAAACATCCGAAGAGCTTCCATCTCTGGCTGGGGGTGTGGCTCAATGCTAGAGTGTTTGCCTGGTGTGAACAAAACACTGGGTTTGATGCTAGCTAGCACCCCAAAAAAAAAAAATTGGACATGGTGATGCACATCTGTCTCCCATAATTCAAGAGGCAGAGACAGGAAAATCAGGAGTTCAATATGTAAGGTGGCATAATCAAACACCTGATGACAATCCTGTGCCTCCACACACACACACACACACACACACACACACACACACACACACACACACACACACACACACACACGAGAGCATGTGTACATAGAAACACACACAGAGATGCACTTATACCAATACACATACGTATGCAACTTTTAAACGAATTGATAAATAAGAAAAGCATGTGTCGGGCTGTGCAGCACCCCCATCAGCCATTCACACACAGAACCTTCTCACCTTTCCAAACCGAAACTCTATCCCTATTGATGCCTCTCACAGCCCTCCACGGGCCCAGAACCCACCTCCCTGCTTTCTGTCTCTGCAGGGACTTTGGATGAATGCAATCCTTTATCCTCCAAATTTGTCCACATGGTAGCAAGGTCCTTCTTTCTTTTTAGGACTGAATAATATTCTGTTGTAAGGGTAAATTATCTTCACTGAGTCCATCATTTTACCATGGTCACTTAGACAGCTTTTACCATTGGGATATTAAAAAACATGCTTCTACGGACACAGATGTACAAATATCTCCTTGAGTCCCATTTTCAATTCTTCCATGCATATACCCAGAAGTGGAATTATCAAATGTATATTGAGTATATGCCCCGGGGAAAGAGCCTGGAAAGGAGAAGATGGTGCTGGGTGTTTCACTTCATCCTCTCTCTTATTCCCTTGAGACAGAGTCTCTCACTGAACCCAGAGCTGAGCTGGCAATCAGTGAGCCCTAGAGATCTCTCTGGGGTATATAGCATGACTATTCCCTGCTTTTTACATGGATGCTGGGGATTTGGACTCAGCTCTTCATGCTTGCACATTAAAAAACTCTTACCCACCCACCTCCCCACCCCCAACTGTGTTAATTCTATTTTTTTTTTTTTTTGGTTTTTTGAGACAGGGTTTCTCTGTGTAGCTTTGGAGCCTATCTTGGCACTCTCTCTGGAGACCAGGCTGGCCTCGAACTCACAGAGATCCACCTGCCTCTGCCTCCCGAGTGCTGGGATTAAAGGCATGCGCCACCAATGCCCAGCTCTATTAATTTTGATAATGAACCACCACATAGTTTTTCTTCAGCCACTGAACCATCTTACATTCTCAACACCTTCACAAAGACTATGATTTCTCCTGAGGAGTCAAGCTTTGTGTTTCAATTCAATGCACTACTATTTCAATTTCAATTGTCATTACTACAGCCAGCTCTCAACTCTTCTTCGGGGCACAACATACTTGGAGACTAAACATCTTGGGGGTGCTGAGGAAATGTCCTAGACCTCACCAATGAGACTAGGCTAGCTGGCCAGCAAGCCCCACAGAGCCTCCCTACGCCACCCCAACACAGAGCCCAAGACTCCAAGCACACTAGGCAAGGCCACTACCCATGAAGCCACATCCTGCTGCAGTCTAGCCTCCTTTCCTTATGGGGACCAACAACAAACTGAAGTGCAATTCCGTCACGGTCCGGCTTAGAGAACCCAGGAGTTTGTTAGACTATGTGCAGAGCACAGGAGCTTGGGTGTCCAAAGCAGTCATATCCCAGGAAAGCCTCACCCCTGATGAGATCGATCCGTAGTCCGTAAGGCTAAGGTTCCTTCATTCAGATAAACACCAACCAAGCGCAAGCCAAAGCGTGCCCAGAGCTCGCAAGCTAGCATGGCCAGAGAGAAGGGACCTCTCCCACATGTCTGCCCCCTTAAGAACTCCCCATGGGTCATCCTGCACCCCTCGACCATGCCCTGACAGGCGTGGTCAAGCACACCTGTAGCCGGCCTTTAGGAGGCGTGGCTACGGTGTCTCCCTACACACCCCAGCATGGATGATGACTTCTCTAGAGCTACACAGATAAGAGTCCTCCCTTCCACCCTCTATACACCCTAGCACCAAGACCATGAAGCCATGGGTATATGCATCTGACTGGGAGGTCAAGAGGGAGCAGTAAGAATGTAGGGGGGAGGAAGTGTGGTGATATAGTACTTATGATTTATTAAAGCTTGCCTGAGGATTCAGAAAGCAAAGTCAGTCTCAAGCTATAGAGATCAGGCAATGGTGGTATGCACCTTTAATCCCAGGACTCGGGATTAAGAGGTAGACAGATCTCTGTTAGTTCAAGGCCACCCTGGCCTACACAAGAGTAAAGAGTTACAGAGTTCATGGGATTACACACCTTTAATCCCAGCATTAGGGAGGTATATAAGACAGGAGCAAGGTTTCAGAGCTGGCATTCATTCTCCAGCCACATTGAGGATAGGAAGGGTTGAGTCTCAGGATTCTCCAGCCACGTTGTGGACAGCATAGCAGTCTGGGATTGCAGGCTGAGGTTTGGTGAGACCAGATTGCCTTTCAGTCTGAGGTAGAGTGAGAGCTAGTGCCTGGCTGCTTTGCTTTTCTGATCTTCAGCTTAAAGCTTGAACCCCCAATATCTGTCTCTGGGTCATTTATTTTTCATGCTACAAGGGGGTAAATCCAATGATCCACCCCACCCCTCCTCCTAGGAGGGAATATCAAGGGGGATGAGGACGACATGGGACAGTTTCTTGTAGGTAGTCACCGCTACTCTAATGAAGTTGGCCTGTTAAACTCAGTGACAGCGCCCTGCAACACCTCCCCCAGTCCCTTCCCCACTACTATAAGTCCAGGAATACAGACAGCAACGCTACACAGGGCTGTCTGTGGCAACAATGTTATCATCATTAGTCTGGCTCTGTCTAGGGAGATCTGAAGGCTGAAACTCAATTGGAGGAAGCAATAATTAAAGCAGACGATTATCTAAGGCTCACAAAGACATGAACTCTCCCATACAACACACATAAGGGCAGGAAAAAGCCCATTTCCTGGGCCAGGGCTGCAGCTGAGGATCAGCCTCTTTCATTCACAAGAAGCTTCATCAAAGCCCTAATAAACACTTCCCAAACACATAAGCTCTGCAGCCCACACAACGCTAAAAGCAGCCAATGGTTGCAAACAAAGCCAGGGGCAGACAGCCAGGCACTTCAATCTTGCACTTTGCACTGTAGGATTCCATTTATAGGACATCCGGGAAGAGGGAAAGAAAACATCGTGACAAGGCAGACACGCCCACTAGCTACCACAGTCTGGAACTGGGGCGGATCAGGCTGTGGAAGCACCAGGGAACAGGGTAACGGCAAGGCGGACATGGCCAAACCACTCATTCACTTTTAAATTTTATTTTATTCATATATTCAAGGGGATGGGGTGCACCTACAGGGACCAGAGGAAGAAATCTAGGTGCCATCTTTTTTTCTTTTAATATTTATTTGTTGAAAATTTCACAGTTGTATACAATGCATCTTAATCATACTTATCCTCTCAGAACCCCTCCCATATCATGTCCTCCATTTTAAGTTTAGCATTTATTTATTAACCCATTAAAGACCTATTGCTCTGAGACAGGGTCTCTTGCTGACCTTGGAGCTAGGCTGGAAGCCAACAAGCCCCAGGGACACTCCTGTCTTCAGGCTCCACAGCACTGGGGTTCCAGGCTGGCATGTGGCCACTCCCTGCTTTTTCTCTACATGCTAGGGATTCCAAACGCAGCTCTCCTGTTTGTGCAGGGAGAGCTTTTACCCACTGAGCCATCTCTCCAGTCCCCAATCTCCATCTTATCTCTTTCTTATGGTGTTGGCAACTGAACCACAGGCTTATGCCAAAGTTGGTGATAACCAGGTGTCTGGGACAGGACTGGGAAAGAAGAAACACTCTGAGAAGTTGGCAGGTCAGTACTAACCAAGTTATAGTTACACAGTTGCAAGTCACAGCAGGTAACAAGAGTGGCTGCCCATTTGGAAAAGCTACAAGAAAATAATGATAAAGGGGAGAAATAGATTGGGGAGGATTAATACGCCCACCCCACACCAGGACCAGGTACTGTTGGCAGTTGATGACTTGCTGGCGGTGGGGAAAGATTCAAGTTTTGGGTTTGGTTGTTTTTGTTTTTGTTTTTTCATGTTTGTGCCCAGGTTCCAGTGGACAAGCACATATTGGCAGCCCTTACTAGACTCTGTGGATTTACCACAGAGAATATGAAGATTGAAGGAGATATGGGGAGGGGTTGGGGTGAATATGACTAAAATACATTTTATAATGTATGAAATTCTCAAAAAAGTAAAACAAAAACAATTTATGAAGGAGAAACGTTTGAGGAGAGATAGTTTGGCCTGGTCTGCTGGGTTTTATTGTTTGTTTGTTTGTTTGTTTGTTTGTCTTGATAGTGCTGAGGATGGACACCAGTGCCTCCTACCTACTAAGCCCAAGGACTTAACCCAAGGAGCTAAGTGTGGTACTCAAACACTACACAGTGCACGCAGGCATCAGATCATATGGGACACACAGTAGAGCCTGCCTCATATCCCAGGGCTGGTAGACTAAGGAATGTAAGGCTTGCCTCAGCTATAGGCCAGCCTAGCCCACATGAAAACCTGCCTCACAAGAGTTTTCTGAAGGCTCTTTTGTGATAGCTCTCATCTTACTACAACCCAGCACAGGAAGCACAGGGTGTACCTGAATAATGGCTGTGTTCATCCATGCACCATTTAATAAACTGTTCTCATGTCATTCAACAAACACAAATCAACCCCACAGCATGCTGAGCATTGTTATAAATATCTGAGGAAAACAAGGTTTTCCTCATACTAAGCAAGGGCAGACCACAGGTGGTATAGTAGTGCCACATCTGACCTCCAGAAACAAGGTCCAGCTCTGTTCTCCCATCAGCACACACCCACTCCTGCAGGACATGGAGGGGGCATACTGTGGCTCAGATGGTAGAGAACTTGCCATACAGAGCCCCGGTTCCATAGTGGGGTTCACCTGCAATCTCAGCACTCTGGAGGCTGACGCAGGAAGATCGAGGTCAACCTTGACTACAAAGAAAGTTGGAAGCTAGCCTGGACTGCATGAGAACACAGAAAAGGAACAGGAAGGGGAGATGGCAGGGAGAAAGAGAAAAGGAGATGGGAGGATGAAAGGGGAAAGAAAGGGGGTTAGTAAAGAGAAGGAATAGGGACTAGGGAGGAGAAAAAGAAAGCCTCAGAGTGCAAGCCAGTAGCCAGGGGGTGCCGGTCAGCTTCGACTACTTGTTGTCAAAGTGACACAAGCTAGGATCATCAGGGAAGAGGGGACCTCAACTGAGAAAATCTTCCATAGTCAGATTGGCCTGTGGGCCAGCCCGTGGGGCATTTTCTTTAATACATGTTGACAGGAGTGGGCATGAGGGCCTTTTTTCCCTCTGTAGGGACAGACCTCACTCTAACTCGCCAGAAGAATTATCCCAACTCTTCCTCCCTAGACCATTACCCATCCTTAGGGTGGAAGCCGCATGTACTTTATGGCCTGCTGACCTCTGTTTATTGGCCAGAGACCACACTAGATTCTAGGTCTTTTAGCTACAGAAGTCACCCTCAGGGTCACATGTACTTTGGAAAGGAGTTTCCATATAGTCTCACCTTAAGCTTTATTGTGCACCTGGAACTGCACTGATTGTTGACTGGAATAGTTCTGTTCCTCAAATGGTACTATTTTCAATACAATGACAATGAGCCACTCACATCAGACTCCCTGAAGTCTGGTCCAGGTTACGTCAATCTGCACTGGGTTTTCATTGTCATTTTTTAATGAAGCTTGCTTCCCTGTCTGACACCTGCCGGGAGCCCCCTTATCCAGCCACTGTGGGCAGCTCCATCCCTGGACACATAGACCTGGGTATAAGAAAGTAGATCGAACAAGCTGATAATCAGAACTTGGTCTCACTTCAGTTCCTGCTTCAGATCCCTGCCTTCACTTGGAAGCGTAAGCTAAAATAAATCCTTTCCTCCCCAAGTTGCTTTTGGTCACAGTGTCTCTGGTAGCTTGAATGGAATTGGCCCCATAAGCTCATAGGAAGTGGCACTATTAGGAGGTATGGCTTTGTTACAGTAGGTATGGCCTTGTTGGAGGAAGTGTGTTACTGTGGGGGAGGGCTTTGAGGTCTCCTATGCTCAAGACACACCAGTGTCTTAGACCACTTCCAGTTGCCTGCAGGTCAAGATGTAGGACTCTCAGCTCCTTCTCTAGCACCATGTCTATCTGCAAGCCACCATGCCCCACCATAATGATAATAGACTGAACCTCTGAAAATGTAAGCTACCCAATTAAATGTTTTCCTTTATAAAAGTTGTTGTGGTCATGGTGTCTCTTCACAGTAATAGAAACCCTAACTTAGCCAGTGTTTATCACACTCATAAAAAGGGTAAATCTTGTTGCATAATTTTTTTTTCCTTTGTGTGCCTTGTGACTGCAAGATCCTCTTCTTAATGACTCCAGTCAAAAACACTTCAAGTAGCCTTGCCAGTAACACAGGGATAACCCAGCATTGGCCTCCAGATAGAATGTATTGGGAAAGGCATGGTATTTGCATATTTTTCTCTCTAACAATAACAACTCATCTTAGAGACATTCTCTAAAACAACTGCCCAGCCCATTTTCTTCAAAAATGTTACTTCTGTAAGAAGAAGAAAAAAGAAAAAAAGAAAGAACACCACTGAGATGGCTCAGCCAGTAAGGGTGCTTGCTGCCAAACCTAAAAGCATGAGTTCAATCCCTGAGACCCAACTGGTGGAGGACTGACCTGAGCCTGACTCTCAAAAGTGGTCCTCTGACCTCCACAAGCTCACCCTGGCATATGCACGCTGTCCTAACATAAATAAATAAATGTGATAAGATTAATTAATAAGTGAGTAAACTAAAGACTTGAACAGACAAAAAGAAACTAAAGTGAGACTACTATTAAATGAGAAGTGTTACTTAGATCTGGAGAAAGAAAATACTCCAACAAGGAGCACTCCTGGGGCAGCCAGTGAGATTCCAAAATTTTAACTTATATATTGGGGAGAGGCAGCATCAAAGGAACTCTGTGAAGTCAGTTCTGTCCTCCCATCATGGGGGCTGGGTTCTCAGACTTTTATGACCACACCTTTACTATCTGAGCCACCTCAATAGCTCCAAAAGGCGAGATTTTTGCAAAAGGATTAACATAGTCTGTTAGTGTTGATTTCTTGGTTCTGATCATTACTATCATGTAAGGAATTTTCTTGTTAGGAAACTCGCTGAAGAAGTAAGGGACATGATCATTGTTACAGACTCCAATCACACACACACACACACACACACACACACACACACACACACACACACTAGTACTTGCATAGGAATAGATTACAGAAATTAAGAAACTGTAAAAATGTCAGTAACTGAAGAACATTAGTCCAATTCCTGCAACTTTTCTTTAAGCCCAAAACTGCAGCAAGGGACAGCAGTACGGCTCAGCAGGCAGAGACACTCCTGCCAAGCCTGAGGACACAAGTTAAATCCCTGGGATTCACACCGTAGAAGACCAAAACCAACTTCTGCCAACTTGTCCTCTGAGTCTTAACTGCATCAAAAAGAACAATCCATTTGCCCAAATGAAGGTTAAATGCTACTGTAGCAGAAGACACAGACCAGCCCTGCACTGTAAATAAATAACTAGCCCACAGAAATGCCGAATTTCGACCCCCTCTCCCTTAGCTTCTCAAGCTCTAAACCATTTGTGCTTTTCCTGACAAACTACACATGTGAGACAAAAACAATTATTTTAGTGTCTTCACAACACTACTCACATTAATAACACTTTGGCATTTCTTTCCAAAGCCTGCTGTTTAAACACACACACACACACACAGAGAGAGAGAGAGAGAGAGAGAGAGAGAGAGAGAGAGAGAGAGAGAGAGAGAGAGAGAGAGAGAATTTGTGCTCCTAAATATCATTGCTTTCCAGAAATTTCCAAATAGGAACAGTTGCATCATGGGCCTGAGGGCACAGTCACAGCCGGGTCCTCTCAGCTCCCCTGCCCTGGTTGTGAATTTTAGAAACTCCTTAAGAGTCGTTTATTTAGTTTCCATTCCAAGCCTTTCTATCCCACACTGGGCCCCTGTTCTTTGACCTCTGAAGTTTGAGTCCCCCAAGCCAAATTCCTCTTCCTTGGAATCTAATAAATGATTTAATGGTGGTGGGGGATGGGGGGAGTTAAGAGGGAAGACCCTGAATTTTGACAGTTTTTTGGTCGACACCAAACCCTCAAGAGCATGTGAACTTGAAACTGGAAGGCGTCCCTTTTCCAATCCAGGACAATAGAGCCAGGATAGGCACACGCATGGCGCTGGAGACTGCTTTGGTTCTCTCCTCAGCTCTTCGGAGATATACAGTGCTCATAGAGGCCGAGGTAGGGGTAGGGAGGGAAAGAGGAAAATAGAAGGAGGGAGCCGGGAAAAGGGTGCCTGCCTGCGCGAGTGACAACAACTACCCCCTTCCACTACAGAGAGTATGCAAATGAAGGGCTCCGCCTGGCTGCTTGGAGCCCCACCCCCGCGTGAACTGCAACACAAAAGCGTGCTGTGCTCCGGTTCCGCTGGATTCCAGGTCGGGTGGTGGCGGCCGCAGCGCCGCCCTCCGGCTCAGCCAATGGGCGGGCGTGCTGCGGGCTGCTGGCTCCGCCACCCCGGGTGAGCAAGGGGCTCTAATCTCCCTAGTCTCCAGCTGGGGCAGCTACCCACGTCTGGAACACCCCAAGAGGGCCTCTCAGAGGTGCAGGCCATATGGGATCGGCCTGGAAGGCAAGCGGCTTTTCAAAGACACTAGGAATACAGAGTGCAAACTGCATCCATAGGTGGTGAGAAGCGCTGGGTGTGTGCCCCGGAGGAGATCCGGTCACCGCGTGGCACAGCCCGGGACACCCTGGCCCCAGGCCTCAACTGGAGAGAGGCCCAGAGAAGGGTAGCGGCTCAACGGGATCACACAGCTGGATCCCCTTTGAGGAATTGGATGGGGATGTGAAAGGCGCAAGGAGCTACGTCACCCTCTGAATACCCAGAAAACCAAAGAGCACACTCATGGATGCATTCTTTAAATTCACAGTCTGGGGATGGGGGTAGAGCTCAGTGAAGACCCTGAAAGCAGCTCAGGGTTCTAACCCCAGCACTGACTAGAGGGTGTCCTCGATTTGAAGACTGCAAACTTCTGCACTCCACACTTGTTTTCTACTTCAGTACACTAAAGAGCTAGGGGAAGTTAAGCAATTAACAGGCCCCTCAGTTGGGGGAGAGGGGGACCGGCACTAGGTAAATGGCTCAATTGGTAAAGTACTTGCCATGCAAGCATGAAGACCTGGCTTTAAATCGCTAGACTGCACCAACAAAAGCCTGCAATACTAGTTTGTAATCCCAGGGCTGAGGAGGTGAAGATCTGTGCATCCCTGGAGTTTGCTGGCTGACTAACTTAGCCAAATGAGTGAGCTTCAGGTCCAGTGAGAGACTCTTGTCTCAAAAAGTAAGATGGTGAGTGGCAAGGAAGGTGATGGACATTGAACTCTGGCCTACACACACATACGGGGCACACACATACATGCAAACATGTATACACCACACTGTGTATATATGTGCATATCTCCCAAGTATGTATACATATATATTCTACTTACTGTGCATAATTAGAAGATATAATCTTACTATTTTTTTAAATAGCCTTCCCCTTTAGATGTGAGAAAATAAAACAGTAGCTATTTCATTAATGCCGCCAGCTCAGCCACAACTCAAACTGCCCCCCTGAAGAGACTGACTGGTAGTTATCATATAATTGTTATATCTGCAATGGATTACACTTGTGTTCCCCAGCAGGGAAGAATGATACAAGATATGCCAATGCATGAATCACCAGAGCCCTGGGAGCAGGTCAGAGCTGATGAAAGGCAAACTTCAACTACTGGAGAACAAATCTGGAGGGAATAGGGGCTCTGAGGAAGCCAGGGGGTCTGAGGTATGAAGCCAGAGACAGGTGGTATTATCAGGACTTAGTACCTTGGGAGGGGGGTGATGGGGCTCAGTTGGTGTTTGCCTAGCAGGTAGAAGACGCTGGGTTCCATCCCTAATACCACATAAACTGGGCATTTTAATTCCAGGACTAGGGTAGAAGGGGGCATCAGGAGTTCAAGGTCATCCTCTGTTATACAAGGAGTTTGAGGCCAACCTGAACTGAGACCCTGTTGGGGGGGGGGGGCGGTAACTGAACCTGAAAAGTTATTTCATAAGTTACCCCAGCCTGGTCTGAAAACTCTCTCCTGCAAAGGGGCATAGACCTGTGTTTCTTCTGCACATTTTTTAATGTTTTCCTCATGTATGTACAGAACACACACATTTTAGGCAGCTAACAGTATAAATGGGAGTTGTGTGTGTATGGAAGGGTGTGTGTGTCAGAGAGAAAGCAGGCACACACATTTGTGCCACCGTGCAAGTGTGGAGGTCAAAGGACATCAATTCCCACCTTCCACACTGTGGGTTCTAGGAAATAAACTCAGGTCATCAGGCTTGGCAGCAAGCACCTTTACCTGCTGAGACTTCTTGACAGCACTGAATTATCATTTTAAAAGACCAAGTAACAAAAAAGAAATGTCTTTTGTGTTGTTTGCCTAAGCTTTTCAACAGTCAATTTCCAGATAAGAATGCTGGCAACTGGAGATACATTCCCCAGTAATGTCTGTGCTTTGGGGATGTACTGGTTTCTTTAACAGATGATTAACTTTTCTAAATATTCTCATTGTACTTTAAAATGCCTACTGTTTAGTTTCAGCCCCTATCCATCACCATGCCCTTGATAACATTATTTGAATGCCTTGTTGCCTAACGTGTGTGTGTGTGTGTGTGTGTGTGTGTGTGTGTGTGTGTGTGTGTGTGTTTTGCATGTGAGTACATGTTCCCTATGTACACATGTACAAGCCAGAGCAAGATGTCAGGAATCTTCATCTATTGCTCTATGGCTTGTAGCCTTGAGAGACAGGGTCTCACTGAACAGGAAGCTCATGTGTTCTGGCTAGGCTAGATGGACAGCTGGAGGCTCCCAGGATTCATCTGTTTCTGCCTACAGGGTTACAGGCACATGAAGCCATATCTGACTTTTTATATTATAGGGGCTAGGTCCTTATGCTTGTGTAGCAAGCACTCTTACCCACTGAGACATCTCCCCAGCACCCTGAGTTTTATCTACATGATCCAGTTGCTATTGGAGTTTGCCTGAGTTTTCTCATTTTCTCCTGTAGGCCTACATACACACCTGCCTGTGTGTATGTTCATGTAAGAGGTATGCATGTATGGCTGTAGGTACGTGATGCACTTGTTGGGAGGAGGTCAGAGGAAACCTTCAATTGCTGCTTTTTTGGTGCCATCTCCCACTGGCCTTGAACTCCAACAAGCAGGCCAGGCTGGCTGACTAGCAAGCTTCCATGGATGTAACCCTCTGCTCAGATCTCAGCATCCCTGGGAGTACAAGCTTACACCACTACAACTAGCTTGTTAACTTTCATATGGGTTCTTGGGACTTTTAACTCAGCTCACAAGTGCTTTAGTGATCAGGCTGTCTCCCAGCCCTAGTTTTTTCTTTCTAAATCTCAAACCATTTTGGCTTAGTCTCTCTTAATGCCTTTGTGCCTGGAATTCCTGGGTGATCTTTCTCTACTCATGTTGAGCCATATTTATATGTTTTCTGTGTCATGGGAGGGTAGAGGATATTAAATGTGACAACTTTCTAGTTGAGAGAGCAAGTGACAATGGGGAAAATCCCAATAGCAAGGGCTGTGGAGGGGGCAGCCTCAACCATGAAAAGGTCAATTCACGTGGTCATTGGCTTTTCTAAAGTCAGTCCGTGGCCATCTGGGGCCCTGGGAGTCCAAAGATGTCTTTTTGCAGGAGCCTCTCTGCAGCTACAAGCCAACTGGGGTTAGGGACAGGAAGCAGGACACTGCTAAGTAGTGTCCTGAACTGCCACCAGCACAGTGAAATTGGTCACTAGACCTCACAGTAACAATGGTGATAGAAGTTTCAGTTTATTTCCTGATTGAGTTGGTTCCCAACACTAGGAAGGTTAGGTGGCTGCGCCTGTGTACAATATGTTTCATATGTCTGTGCATGTGTGTGTCATGTGTGCAATATGTTTCATACATGTGTACATGTGTGTTATATGTTTATATATGCATATGCACACATGTGTTTTATGTGTGTTATCTATGCATGTGCATGTATGTATATACACATCTGTGTGTGTGTCTGTGTGTGGTATGGGAAATGACATGGCCAGAAAACAGCTTCCTCAGAAAACCCTAACCTTTATTTTATTGTTTATTTCTTCATTTACTTATGTTTGTATGTACTGTATAGGGGTACACACGTAAGGGTGTAGAGGCCAGAGGTTAATGGTGGCTAACCATAGTCACTGAAGTAGCCACTGCACAGACATGAAGAGTAAGTTTAGATCTCCCAAACCCATGTTAAAAATCAGACAAAGTGTGCCGGGTGGTGGCACACGCCTTTAATCCCAGCAGAGGCAGGTGGATCTCTATGGGTTTGAGGCCAGCCTGGTCTACAGAGCGGGTCTGAGTAGAGACAGGAGCCTCCCTGGAGCAGCCAGCCAGCAGGCTAGCTGAATCTCAGAGCTTCGAGTTCAGTGAGAGATTTATGTCTCAAAAAATAAGGATACAATGGAGAGCCATCAAAAAAGACACCTGAAATCTACCCTCTGGCCTCTACATGCACACGCATGTGGACACACAAATGCACACACATAAATCCATACACACAGAGAAAAGAAAAAAGGGAAGAAAGGGAAAGACAGTGAAACCCACTGTTCCCACCCTGCCCTCCAGAAAGGCCACAGTCAGACCCCTCCTTGTGTCCCTGAGCTTCCGAAACCACAATCCAATCTCTCCATCTTCCCTTTCATCCTCCCCAAATTTCTTCCACAAATTGTCCAGCCTAAGGGAGTTGTCAAACAATCTAAATAAAAACTATTTTTTAAAACCCTAATATCAGGTTGTAAAATGACTTCATACTGTTACCTACACTGTCAATTGTCCCTGCCTGGAAATGTCTGCACAGTAGCGGAACACTCAGGATTGAAAGGGGGAAAACATGGAATGCCCAATTTTCCTCTCCGAAATCAGGATTTTGAAAACCCTAATTTGAGGGCTATTGAGCACACTCCTCTGTGAAGCCTGTGATTGTGGGATACCAGGGAATTGGGAACGTGAGCTCTGAGTGAAATGTGGGCTCACAACTAAAATGAGTTTGTTTGTTTGTTTCTTAAGGGAAGGGTATACCCACAAATGCAGATCACACAAACGAAATGGGGCAAGGGGTTGCTGAAGCTGCAACAAAGTTTGAAATCAAGAAATTCTCACTAAGAGAAAGGAAGTTATAATCTTGAGTAAAACCCAGGTCCACCCAGTTCTGTTTCCCACCCTGCCCAGAGAAAAGAGAATCACAGGAAGCTTGGCCTTGAATGTGGAAAAAGGTTTACAAAGATGTGCCACTGCCCCTTCCTACTCTTGCAGCTCCCGGAAAACCACCTCCACCTCAGGCTCTCAGATGTTCGCTCCTTGAAACCAGTTTAAGGCAAATACAATCAATACCTCCCTGCATGAGACGTAACCCCTTCCATAGCCAGCTCCACCCTCCCTGACAGCCTCCTTATTCTACTTGAGCTCCAACTCTCCCTTTGAAGCCTCAACATCAAAGATCCACCTGGGTTCCCACGCTCAAAACCCGTCCCCAAACGTCCCCTATCTGTTTCCTTGGCAGTCGCTGCCCTTGGCTGTCCATTATTCACTGTGTCCCACAGGATACAAAGATAAATTGAATATACCTTAACAACAAATGAGAGGGGGACATCCTTGAAAATTAAACAGCAATACCCAGATAGAAACTCTGCTTTAGCAAAGTGGGGTCTAATACACATGTAAACACTTGTGCAGACCCCACAGCATCATGACTGTGACCAGCTTCAGAGGACAGTTCTCCAGAGTGTGAGAAAGCAACAGCAGGGGGCTCCGAGGAAATGGTGGGAGGAGCCAAGAAAAGCCCCTCTCAGTGATGCTGGCTCCATGGAAACGTGGAAGCAAGTGTGTTGTTACCCACTTATGCTGGACACTGGTGAGGGGTTCTTCCAGTCCTCTGATGCTAGTGAGTTGGTGAGCTAGCTGCAATGGCTTGAATTAAAAATAATAATAACAATAATAATAATGATAATAAATAAATAAAATGTTGATTGGAAAATTGGAGAGCCAGGTCAGAGTCTCGTCAGGCAGGATATTTACATTTATGGTTAGAAGTGAAAGCCAGACAGTCAGAAAGACCTGGGGCGAAGCTGCCATTCCCTAAAGAAGGATGGAACATTTTGGCCAAGCATCCTAATTCTCTAAGCCTTACCGAAAACGTTGTTTCATTGGGCCTGCCTTGTGGAGCTGATGCAATGAGGAAATGGTTCTCTAAAGTAGGCAAGAAGCCCTCCCCATCTCTAAGATGCCGTGGGCTGCAATTCTTTTGTTCTAGTCCGTTTAGAGATGTCAGCCAGCACTTTCCTTTGAGGAAGGTGCTATGCCAGGTGTTCAATGTATCATGGAGTTTTGTTTCTTCTTGAGACAAGATCTGGTATGTCAAAAACTGACCTCCTGTCTCCACTTCCCGAGTGCAGGGATAACAGGCATTCACCACCACACCTGGCTTATGCAGTGCTGAGGGTGAAACCCAGTGTTTTGTGTATGCTAGGCAAGCATTCTACACACCAAGGCACACCCCAGTTCCTTTAATCCTCAGCTGAACAACACAACACACCTCACTGATCATCATAGCTCTATACACCCACTTAACGGATCTAAAAACCAATTTACAATGCCTGTTTCTACTGGAAATGGCAGATAAAGACTGGAGAGTGAAGCAGTAACCATGGCCCTAACCTTTCCCAAATTCTGTACACCACATGAAGTATCAGTGAACTTCTGTTCCTTACAGACAGGAGCCTTGGGCTAGGAATGTGGCTCAGAAGACAGAGAGCTCACCTATCCTGAACAAACCATGGGTTCCATCCCCAGAACTGCCTAAACCAGGACTGCTGGTCCATGCTTACCTGGTCATCCCAGTACTAGAGAGATGGAGGCAGGAGAACTGAAGAGTTCAAGGACAGCCTCAACTACATGGTAAATTGGAGTCCAGGCAAGGCTACACGAGTCCTGTCTCAAACTAAAGAAAAACTGCACACAGAGGGGATGACCTCTGATAAATCTATTGGTTTCTTCAGCAATAAGCTAAATTTAGTTTGGGGGACCAATTCCCTTCTCCCTGCCAGCCCTCCTGCTCACAGTGAGTTCACTTTTACCCTCTGCTTTCCCAAGGAACCAGTCCATGCAGTGTATTCCAGCAAACATTCTTAATGGCCCAGGGCTCTGAGCCAGGTGAGTTCCGGATTTTATTATGAGTAACAAATTAAATCGACTGGCAACAAAAGCCAAGGGCCTGATCTGGTGACCCCTTGTGAATGGAAACATGGACAACTACATTTGCACAGGGTCAGGGAGGGGCAAGCAGGTGCTTTCTGTCCCACGATGGAAAGCCCTGGAGCCAGCCATATGGAAAGTACAAAACTGTTCTGAAACGATCCACAAATGGCACACTCTGGGCAAGAAATAACAGACACTCCTTCCTAAGAGAATTTTAGAGACAGCAGAGGAATAAAACCCAGACCCCCTTCACCCCTCAACTTGGCCTTGCTAATACCACTGCTGGGAAGTCCCATGTCACCAACTCAAGCCAGATACTCCCAGCCATCTAGGAGGTGGGTTTACCAGCTTAAGCATGATGGGCATTTTGAGCTGCCTTGTTCTCTTGTGGTGGGAACCACGCCTTCCCTTGGACAATATCTGACCTACCAACCCTGTCCTCACCTACCTACCCTATGCCAGCAGAACCTCCTAGCTGTGACAACACGTCCCCAGACATATACAGAATCACGCCCAGTAAGAACCTGGAGAGCAACACCCTTGGCAAGAACAGGCAGGGCCATGAAAGTGGGGGAGTAAAATGGCAGAGTCATGTTCTGGATGATAGAAGAGCTTTAAAAGCTAAGACCAAAATAAAATAAAATAAAATAAACCTCAGGAGAAACCATAAGTCAAACTTGATAAAGATTAGGAACATCCCCAAAGTTAGAGTTGGGGAAGGGTTTTGTTTTTGTCTTTTCAGGAAAATAGAAACAAACATCTTGGGGAATTTAAGACCTTTGGACAAATAAGCATCCAAAGAAGGGAGAACTACCAGAAAAAAAATTACCAAGGAAAGAAATAATCTGACCTAATGGGATCTCTGAAGTCTCCGAAGAGAAGATGGATTCCAGCAGGGTGGTGGTGCATGCCTTTAATCAGGAGGCAGAGGCAGGCAGATCTCTGTGATTTCATGACCAGCCTGGTCTCCAGAGTGAGTTCCAAGACAAAGATACACAGTGAAACCCTGTCTCAAAAAATAAATAAATAAATAAATAAATAAATAAAAGAAATAATTTTAAAAAGCCACATAAAGATGGAAAATACACAGGGGGTCTGGATACTGTTATTGTGTTGTCTTTGAATTGTTTCACTGCCGAGGAAGGAGCAACAGCTGCTAAAAGACATCTGATTATAAACGCTGCTGGATTAATCCAACATATATATTTTGAAAATGGCTTGACTTGAAAATTTAAGTCAAAAGATATGTTACTTTGGAGAAGAGGCTTTGCTTTTGTCTCCACATGAGAGGCTGTGGGTTCATTCTACATCAAGAAAAACAAGGTTTGATGGAGGAAGACCCCCTGAAAAATCTCCAAAAGGAACGGATGGCCCAGATGACACAACATTTCACAGCACCTCTGTTGCAGTTTCTTCTGAGTTCTGCACCCAGAACAGCTTCAAGGCTGCTGGCTGAGATGACCCAGCCTCACAGAATACTCCAGTCAGTACTTGGCCATAATCCTAAATTTTCTTTGGGTTCCCATAAGATTACCAGCACCCCAGCCAGCAGGAAGTAGCCTATAAATTATGCCCATATTACCCAAAAAATGGATTATGGATGTTTGTCTTTGTTTAACATGTTGGTTACAAGTTGTTATGGATAATGGTCAGAAAAAAAAGCTAAACAAAGGAGATTAGATTCAGTGTTTGTGTTTTGAAAAGAAAAAAAGAGGGAAATGATGTGGGATAATGTTCTTGTCCACTGTAAAGATTTGTCACTCTTGTTGGTTTAATAAAACGCTGATTGGCCGGTAGCCAGGCAGGAAGTATGGGGGGGGGGCTACTAGACTAGGAGAATTCTGGAAGAGGAAAGGCAGAGATGCAGTCGCCAGCCAGACCCAGAGGAAGCAAGATGAGAATGCCTTACTGAGAAAAGGTATCAAGCCATGTGGCTAAACATAGATAAGAATGATGGGTTAATTTAAGTTGTAAGAGCTAGTTAGTAATAAGCCTGAGCAATAGGCCAAACAGTTTATAATTAATATAAGCCTCTGTGTGTTTATTTGGGACTGAATGGCTGAGGGACTGGGCAGGATAGACACTTCTGTCTACAGGAGCAGAAGTGAGAAAGGAGAGGGTCAGGGTCAGGGTGGGGGTTAGAAAGGAGAGGAGAGAGAAAAGTCCTCATACTGGCTATAACACAGATGAACCCTGAAGACTTTATGCTTTGCCCATAGGAGGTGGCCGGTGGGGACATGGTGCTGGTCCCTATAGTCATCAATCCAGAATCAGAAAGGCAGGTACTCAGTGCCCCAGCAGGGAAGGTGGTTAGTGTTTAATGAGGACAAAACTTCTGTTTGGGAACAGGAGAACGTTCTGGAGACAGATGCCTGTGGCTGCCATGAAGCCACGTGAATGTACCGACTGCCCTTGGACTGTGGCCTAAACATGGTCAGACTGGTAAATTTAACATTACGTACTTTCTTACATATTTATTGCTTGCTTGTATGAGATGGCCTTTTTATTTGTAACTCAGGCTGGCCTTGAACTTACAACCCTTCCACTTCAGCCTTGAGAGTGCTAGAACACCAGGTGTGAGCCGCCCTGCCCAGTTCTTAAAGGTAAAGCCAAGAAGTATCAATGGAGCCCTCAGCCATGATCAGGATCTTCATATCGAATCCCCTCCCAAGGCCCAGGAACCTCCGCTAAAGCTGAAGAATGGTGGCCTGAGTGTGAGAGCAAGGCAGTGTCTCTGGATGTCAGGCCCACTGCACACTGCACAGTGAACTCAGCTGTGTGGCTGCCTGCACAGGACCTGTACCAAGTCAACTGATCCACGGTCCAGTGTGAGCCCCATACTAACTGAAGAACTACTGACAGTTGATGGCTTCTGGGAAATGGAGACTCAGTTTTCTTTATAAGTTTGGCTCCTGATTGGTTATCACACTCCAGGGATAGCCCTACATCCAGGAGCGTGTGAGCAGCAGAAATGTGACTCAGAGGATTATTAAAGAAGACAAGAAGTTGGGGGGAGGGGTAAGGCTGGGAGAAGTTGAGGGAGTTCTAGGGGTAAATATGATCAAAATATATTATATAAAATTATCAAAGAATTGATAAAAAATACCATATTAATAAAAACAAATATGAGGCTGGGGAGATGGCTCAGCAGTTAAGAGCACTGGCTGTTCCTCCAGAGGACCCAGGTTCAGTTCCCAGAACCCACTCAGTGGTTCTCAACCACCTGTATCTCCTCTTGTGGGACATTTGTACACTGTGTGATGATATGTTGCTGTGACTGGTTTAATAAAAAAAACCAAACAGCCAATAGTTAGCCAGGAGGTATAGGCAGGACCTCCAGGCAGAGATATAAGAGGGGAAATTGGAGGTGCAGGGGTGACTATGGGAGACACAGAGAGGAATCAGGAGGTGCAAGATGGAAGAGAGGTAACACCACATGATAGACGTAGGTTAATATAAATGAGTTAATTTAAGTTATAAGAGCTAGTTAGGAAGCTATAGGCTGTGCTTTCATAATTAATAAGAAGTCTCAGCCAGGCGTTGGTGGCACACGCCTTTAATCCCAGCACTCAGGAGGCAGAGGCAGGTGGATCTCTGTGAGTTCGAAGCCAGCCTGGTCTACAAAGCAAGCTCCACGACAGGCTCCAAAACAATACAGAGAAATCCTGTCTCGAAAAGCCAAAAGAAGAAGAAGAAGAAGAAGAAGAAGAAGAAGAAGAAGAAGAAGAAGAAGAAGAAGAAGAAGAAGAAGAAGAAGAAGAAGAAGAAGAAGTCGTCTCTGTGTCGTTATTTGTGAGCTGGCCTAAAAGAAAGTCCAGCTACACTCCCTTCAGGGAGATATGACACCTTCTTCTACCCAACACAGACACCATGCATACCCACAGTGTACAGACATACATGCAGGCAAAACACCCATATACACAAAGTAATTAGAAAACTAACAGCTCACAGAAGAGTTGTGGTAACCAGCCCCCGTGCAACTTCTCCTAGGTGGGTCAGTATCTTTCTGCAAACACATCTGTTAGGTCTTATCAGTTTCTTTAAAGAGAAGGGCTGATGACTAGCAAGGCCACCAGAACATAAAAATACTTGGCAAGAATCAACAGAATGGCTCAGTGGGCGAGTGTGGTGTTGGCCAAGCCTCAGAACCTGAGATCACAAGGTGGAAGAAGAAAACTAACTCCCACACAAGCTGTTCTCTGAGCTTCACACCCATGCCTTAGCATGCCCCTATAAATAAATAAACACAATTTTAAAATCCATATTAAGCAATCAATGTTATTTTGATATATCATACACACAAAAAAAAAAAACTGAAAAATCTCAGTGTAGGGAAACAATTCAGGTGGTAAACACTTGCCACACAAGCATGCCACACAAATCCTCGGCATCCACAGACAATCATGACCATAACCTCACCAGAAAGTGTGATGCTGTGGGGGGTGGGAGGGGGCGTGATTGGGAATATGGTCATCAGATCTCTGCCAGCCAATCCAACCAATCAGTGAGCTCCAGGCACTGTCAAAAGTAAGGTGGGAAGTAGCAGAGGAAGAACCTGCAAGTGATCTCCAGACTTTGCACATACAGACGTTATCCTCAAATAGTAAAAGTAGCGGGCAAATGAGTCAGCCATCAACTCTGGGGACCTGAATCATCAACTCTGGTGACCTGAGTTCAATCTCTAGGTCCCACACAGTGGAAAGAAAGAACCAACTCCCCAGCATTGTCCTCAAACCTCCAAAGGTGTACTACGGCATGTGCATATACACATACTCGCAATAAATAAATAAAATGTAATCAGACATCTTTAAAAGAAAAAGTAAAAAGGAATCCAAGAATCCTGGGCATTCGCAACAGTCCACAGGGGAGATGTGAGGGTGACAGTGGAAAGGGCACTTAGGATTTGAAACTCTGTCACAAGGCGATGTCAACCTGGAGTTTAGGGACTGGGATTACGTTCACTATTGGCATTGTCTCCTCAGTGTGCAAGAGGTCCTGGGTTCCATCCCCAACTCTTCAAAATAACAATAGCAGTCATGATGATGATACTAATAACAACAGCTAATAAATAGGAAAGGGACACTTGAATTTCCTACACACAGTCTTTTGACTATTTTCAGCCTGGCCAGACATTCTATGAATCAGCTCACTCAAAAATGGCTTCTAAGACTGCCAGTTGGGCTGGGGCAGGGCCCGGGGCTCAGTCAGCAGAGCGCCTGCCTAGCAGGCATGAACCTCTGCTTCCATTCCAAGCATGGCGTAAAGTGGGTGTGATAGAAAATGCCAGCCATCCCAGCACTCAGGAGGTACAGGCAAGAGGATCAGCAGCTCAAGGTCATCCTTGGCCACCTAGTGAGGTTGAGGCCAGCTGGGCTACATGAGACCCTGGCTCCACAAGAAAAGTAAGACTAGCAACTTGAGCAGTGTGTTTTTCCTTTACTGGGGATGGGGGCCTGTGGGGAGACAAGTTCAGTCCATACAGCTTTTGTTGCATGTCCCAGGACCACCTCCAAGGAGAGTAAAGAGTACTTGTTTGATCAGGTTGGTCTGTGAAGAATTGTCTTGATGTTAACTGATGCAGAAGGGCTCAGCCCCCTATGGGGACGGGGGGGGGGGGGGGGGGGGGGGGGGGGGGGCACGATCCCTAGGCAGGGGTCCTGGGATGTATAAGAAAGCTGACTGAGCGTGAGCCTGTGAGTGAGCCAGCAAGCATGGTTGAAGTTCTGCATCAGGAACTCACTTGAGTTCCTGCCCTGACTTCCTTCTGTGTAAGTCAAATTCCCTTCCCTACATTGCTTCTGGGCAGTGTTTGCCACAGCAACCAAAAAGAAACTAGAAAACTGCACAAGCACAAGAACCTGGATTTGATATGGAAAACCCATGCTGGGGAAAAAAAACAAAAAACAAAAAACAAAACAGGTACAGTGGCCTGAACTCGTAATTCTAGCACTAGGGAAGTGAAGATAGGAGGACCCATGGGGCCCTCTGGACATCCTAGCTTCTGGACCAGGTTCTAATCAATCCAATGAGAGACACTATCAAAAAAAAAAAAGTATGGTTGAAGACGGTCTGGGGAGGTTGCTCATTGAGTGTGCTCACTGTGCAAGCATGAGGACAACCTCAGCACCCACATAAAAGAGAGAGAGAGAGAGAGAGAGAGAGAGAGAGAGAGAGAGAGAGAGAGAGAGAGAGAGGCAGGGCAGTGGTGGTGCACAACTTTAATCCTAGCACTCAGGAGGCAGAGGCAGGTGGATCTCTGTGAATTCAAGGCCAGCCTGGTCTACAGAGTGAGTTCCAGGACAGCCAGGGCTACATAGAGAAACCCTGTTTTGAAAAACAAAAACAAACAAACAAAAGAGGTGATGAGCATTTGGGAAAACATCCAAAGTCTCTGGCCATTGTGGAAAATTATTTTAAGGTGTGTTACATTTGGTTATGCTGTAGAACATGTTTTAATGATTCAAAGATGTGTTACATTCTTTTATGTTGTATTTGCAAAAGTCTGTGAAGTTGTGATTCGTTGCCTGTCTAAAACACCTGATAGTCTAATAAAGAGCTGAATGGCCACTTTCTCAAGGCAGGAGAAAGGATAGGCAGGGCCGGCAGGCAGAGAGAATAAGTAGAAGGAGAAAACCAGGAGGAGAGGAGGAAGGAGCAAGATAGAATAAGGAGAGGCGAATCAGGGGCCAGCCACTTAGACACCCAGCCAGTCATGGAGTAAGTGAAAGTAGGATGTTCAGAAGGAAGAAAAGGAAAAAGCCCAGAGGCAAAAGGTAAACAGGTTAATTTAAGAAAAGCTGGCTAGAAACAAGCTAAGGCTGGGCGTTCATAAGAAGGAATAAGTGTGGTTTACTTGGGAGCCGGGTGGCGGGTTCCCCAAAAGAGTAAAGAGCCAAAGAACAATAAAAAAACAACTACATCTGGCCTCCACATATGCAAGTGCACATCAACGAAAGAAAATGGACAGTACCTCCTGAGGAACAACACTGGACTTTAGGGGTCTTTTGACCCACCACCAACACACACACAAAAGATAAAGTAAACAGAAAAGGAGGGAGGGAGAGAGAGGAGAGAGAGAGAGAGAGAGAGAGAGAGAGAGAGAGAGAGGGAGGGAGGGAGGGAGGGAGGGAGGGAGGGAAGGAGGAAGGAAGGAGAGATAAGAAGAAAGGTTTTCCTTGGAGGGAAGCAACCCCTAGACACCTACCTGGCTTATGGATCCCCTGTGCCCACCCTACATAAAGGTTTGCTGAACAAATAAACCAACAGGAAGCCACTGAAACCTCATGATGCCTAAAGTCATAGACCACCTGACTGGGGGAAACAGTCCTTGGCACTAAATCTAAAAGTCTTCCTGAGGTGAGGGAGTTGAGCTAGATCTCTCTAACCTGGCCTGGGGTCTTCCTAACTCCCAGTTCTGTTCACTGGACAGAGAAGGACATATCCACGGCTGGTGGTCCCTGTGAAGATTTCTATTGAACATTTGGGGGCGGGGCATATGTGAGATCAGGGGAAAACTTGTAGGTATTCATTCTATCCCTCTACTATGAAGGTCCTGGGAATCGAACTCAGATCTTCAAGCCTGGCAACCAAGAGTCCTTACCCACTGGACCATCTAAGCTGGCAGGTCTCCTTTTCTTTCTAAACATGCTGTTTTTCTTCTATGAAGCTCAGATGAAGAGGGTTTCCACTCAACCAGACCAGAACCTCATAACCAGTCAAACACTGGGAGTAAGTGGCCAGTGAGTATCCAGCCCTGAGACATCTATGTCAACCTGTAAGTCTCAAGGGGACAGAAAGAATGCAAGAGCTGGAGTGGGGGGAATGTGGTGAAACACTGTGGTGGCGGGTGCACTCCTGAACTAGTTTACCTGAAAAAGATCAAGCCACGCGCTAATTCTAACTCAGGTATGGGAGGGGCTCTGTGCCCCAATCCTAGCTGAATGGCTACAGGCAACTGATGGCAGCTGGGAGAAGAGGAGTCATTTTCTCAGGAAGTGTGGCCACTGCTAGATTACCAGTGCACATGTAAGCAGCACCCGCTGAGCTTCATAGAGTATTAGAAAGAGACACAAAGGTGGGAGGGTGAGTATTAAGGTTTCAGGAGAAGAGGGAGTTAGGAATGGATATGATCAAGATAGTCTGACTTAGATACAAAGTTGTCTAAGAATAAATTTAAAATGTTTTTAAGATTCTACAAGTAATAAAAAAGAGGCCATGAATTGTAAAGAGCAAGGGCATATGGAAGGGCTCGGAGGGAGGAAAGGAAAGGGGAAAATGATGTAAGCGTATTATATCAAGAATAATAACAGAAAAAGAGACGATTCTGCTCCAGGACTGGAAAGGTACACAGCAATTAAGAGCACTTGTTCTTGCAGAGGACCCAGATTCAATTCCCAGCACCCACATGGTAGCTCACGTCTGTAACTCCAATTATCTGATCTTTCACCCCGTTCTGGCCACCACGAGCACTGCATGTACATGGTATATAGCGCACACAGGTAAAACACCCAGACACATAAAAATAAATAAACCTTAAAAAATAAAATAACAGATCCTTCTCTGGGCTGAAGAGGTAGATGGCTTAGTGGTTCAGAGGCCTTATCAGTCTCACAGAGGACTGGGTTGAGTTGCCAGCAGCCACAGCAGGCAGGCAACAGCCACTTATAACCCTAGTTCCAGAGGATCCAATGTCCTGTGGCCTCCTCAGGCACTCTCATGGTGCACATAAATTCACATAGGCACATGGAAATAAAAGCAATAAATCAATCTTTCTGTAAAAAGACCGTTGCCTTGACTTCCCTATGGTAACAGCATGTCCTGAACTGTGAGCCACAATAAGCCCTGCCTCCCTTAGGCTACTTTGTCAGAGTAGTTTACCACAGCAACGGAACAGAAAACTGTGACAGCGAGGATGCTTTCCCCAGAGGGCATTGTGAGTGTGCATGCACGTGTGTGTGTGTGCACGCTCACACACACACACACACACACACACACACACACAGTACAATGAAGACTTTCTTACAGCTATGGAGGTTATAAGCCTATAGTGAGTTTTTCTTTGTCTGGCTTTCATGTTGTTTTTTGGGACAGGGTCTCATGCAGCCCAGGCTGGACTCAAACTTGCCGTGAAGTAAAGGATGACCCTGAAATCTTGCTCCTACTGCCACAGAGTCCCACGTGTTGAGATGACTGGCATACACAAGCAAGCTCCACCTTAAAAGTCTTACAGGGTTTCATACCAAGGTGTCAGAAAGGGCTGATTCTTTTGAGAACCTCCCAGGGAGACTGGCTTTGTTGGCAGCCAGCCTCCTTCTGCCTCATCACTTCATATCTGCCTTCCCTGGTGCCATCTAAATACCCTTTTTGCCTTGGAAGAATCCTAGTCAAGAGATGTCAGACCCCAACCCCAACTAATCCAGGCACGTCTCTCCATCTCTAGACCTTTAGCTTAATGACAATGACCAAGAGCCTTGTACTCTATGAAGTAACAGATTATAATGTTCCCAGGACACCAAGGCTCAATCCACTTCCAGATGCTTCTCCCAGCTTATGGACTGCTCCAGTGGTGGCAATCCTGGCACAGAACACACACCCCCAGCCATCACAGCACAGAACACCCCCCCCCAACCATCACAGCACAGAATACCCCCAGCCGTCACAGCACAGAACCCCTCTGTCTCTTTTCTCTCCTCCCAGCCTCCTCTCTTCTCTCCCATTCCCCACATTATTCTGTTAGTGGTGACGGTGGTAGTGGGTTTCATCTTTTTTTGAGACAACATCAGTCCTAAGACTAGCCCAGGCTAGTCTCTGAGCCAATTTGTAGCCAAGGGCGAGTGACCTTGAATTCCTGGTCCTCTGGCCTCCACCTCCCAAGCACTGGGATGACAGGTATGTGCCACCATGACTGGCTAGTCTTTGTTTCTGCAGAGATACTTGCACATCAGTGTTTATTGTAGCACTCTTCACAATAGCTAAGCTAGGGGAAGCCTACGCGTCCAAACAGGAATATATAAGGAAAATTTAGCAAGCTCTGGGTATAGTGTGCTATTTTTCTCTTTTGGCTCTTTAGTCTTTTTAGGAGGCCTGCCACCCAGCTTCCAAATAATTCAAACATGAATTATTATTACTTATGAATGCCCAACCTTAGCTTGGCTTATTACTAGCCAGCTTTTCTTAACTTACAATATCCCATCTGCCTTTTCCTCTAGGCTTTTATCTTTTTTACTTCTGTATTTCTACTTTCCTTCTTACTCTGAGGTTAGCTGGGTGGCTGGGTAGATGGCCCCTGAAGTCCTCCTCTCCTTGTTCTCTCATTCTTGCCTCTTCCTCATTTCTTCTTCTATTTATCCTCTCTGCCTGCCACCCCCGCCTGTCCTTGCTCCTGCCTTGCTATTGACCATTCAGCTCTTTACTAGACCATCAGGTGTTTTAAACAGACACAGTAACACAGCTTCAGAGTTAAACAAATGCAGCATAAACAAAAGTTGCACACCTTAAAATAATATTCTACCACATCTGGGTTCATCCAGAGACCCTCAGTAAAGAAATTGGAGAGCAACAGAGGAAGACAGCTTCGAGCTCCATATGCACATGCAAAAACATACACATGCATCCACGCACACACGTGCCCACATGCATGCTAATACACATGGGTGCACACATGTGTAATGTGCACCTGCACATACACAATACACATGCATCTACAAATGCTAACACATACACACACACACACACACTCACACACACACACAAATTAATGAGTTCCTTTATGGTTTTATCAGTGAATGTTTAATTTGTATAACTATTTTATATACCTATAAACCAAAGCCACATAAAACTTATTGGGTAATAAGAGATGATAATTTGAATAAACTGAAGCCCTGGCTTATGTAGTTTACTCACCAGGCTTACAGATGAGTAACCTGTCCATCTCATTCCTCATTTTCATATTGATCAGACATTGAAATGGAACTGATGTGGAGATGGGGCTGGCTCTGGATATGTGACCCACAAATGCAAAGCCCCTACATAAAACATGAGAATATGCACAGAACCTCCTCCCACAGCTATTAACCCAGCCCCAGACGATGGATGACTCCAATCTGCGGGAGTGGATGTTTCACAGTATTGTTTAGGGGGTAGTGATGAGGGAGCATCCAGCTAACACACATTATTTACTTCACACACAACTTATTTCATTGCTTTTGAGACAGGATCTCACTAGGTAGTCCAGGCTGCCCTTGAACTTGCCATCCTCCTGCCCTAGCTTGTCAGAGACTAGGATTTTTGGTGTACACCATGCCACCCAGCTTTTTGTAAATCCCTTCTAAGGCTGAGGCTGAGGCTGAGGCTGATGCCTGAACCCACAAACAAGGAGCACAGCTGTGGGTAGGAAGACCCAGCTAAGCAGGGTTAAAGCAGATTGATGGGGAATGTACCGTGTATGTTTATCTTATTGATTATTGAATAAAGTACTTGTTTGGCCAATGAGACAGCAAGTTAGACGGGACTAGGAGTCAAAGAGGATTCTGGGAAATGTAGTAGAGAAGTGGTGATCCAGGCCGGAAGTGACATAGCAAGGAGACTCATATTTGAGCAAGGAGAAACAGAAGTGTCCCTTTTTCCCCTTCCTCCTCCAGCAGCGCCATGTGAGCCACCAGCAAGAGAGGGTGCCAGCGAAAAGCATCCTCTATAAGTCTTACAAAATATATAGGTTTATGATAATTAAGACTGAGCTAACAGATAAGAATCCTACTCACTGGCCAAGCAGCACTGTACCTAATACAAGTCTCTCTATGCATTAATTGGGGCCCTAACTCAGGCTGGCGGCTGGCATAAAGCGCACACGTGGCGGTGGGGCTCAGCAGCTTTTGGCGGAAAGATTTATCATAACAGCAGATGCATCATTAAAATTAATGTTACCTTTTTTGTTGTTTACTTTTGTTTGTTTGGACTATTTCTCCTAAGACCACTGGAAAATTTAAGTTGTAGACTGAATTTCCATTCTGTAGTGACAGCAGTCCACTGCCTCTCTCCGGGTCTCTCTTCCTGCTCAGGTGCACCTTGGTATAACACAAATCTGTTTCTTGCCTTCTCAGCCTTGCTTGTGTTGCTGTTTTACCCAACAATATGCAACATTCACTAAATTATCTCCCAAAAATTAATCAAAGAGGGGCTAGAAGATGGCCCAAAGATTAAGAGTACTGGCTCTCTGGCTGGGTTCGGATCTTAGCACACACATAGTGCCCTACATCCACATGTAACTCTAGTGTTGGGTGAGGAAGTAGGGCCTAGCTGGCCCAAAGCCAACAGAGTCTAGGATGCTGAGAACCAGCTGCCGCTGCCAACAGGTTCTCCTCCGCTGAGACAATAGTGTGCTTACCATGCAAGCGTGAGAATCCACATGGAAAACCAGGAGAGAAAGTGGGTGCCTGTAACCCCAGAGCTGGAAAGGTGAGACAGGAGAATCCCAGGAGGCTCACTGGCCAGGCAGCCTAGCCAAATCACTGGGTTCTGGGCTCAGTGAGAAACCCTGTCTCAAAAAGTAAGGTGGTGAAGGGTTGACCACATGGCTCAGTAAGTAAGAGCACTTGTGTTGAAGGAAGGAACCAACTCCTAAAAGCTGTCCTCTGACATCCACACATGCCCCGAGTAGGTGCACATTCACTCACACATATATTATACATGCATGCATGCATGCATACACACACACACACACACACACACACACACACACACACACACACACATATATATATATATATATATATATATATACACATATATACAGACAGGCAGACACACATACATACACACTACATTTTTTTAACTCGGTGAGGAATGGTTGAGGGCACCAAATGTTAATTAACCTCCAGTTCTCACAAAGGCAGACACTCAAGGAGTCCCCACAGGCCACACACATTCATCACCTTTTTTTAACTGCCATAGAAAACAGAAGATACAGAAGTGGGGAAAAAGCATTTTCAGAAGAGATGTTTGCCAGAGGTGAAGAAGAAAGAATTTCACAGATGTCCAGGTCTGGTGTCAACTTCTGCCACTAGGAAAAGCTTCTGACGATGACTAGTTCTGGTTTGCCTGGGGTTGACTGGCTGGCCAGGAGGCAAAGTTCTTAACACTAAATTAAGAAAGGCAGAGCTGGAGGGTTGGCTCAATGGGTAGCATACTCGCTTGAACAAGCAAGAGGATTTGGAGTCCCCAGAACTCACAGAGGCTGGGCATGGTAGCCTCTGTAATCCCAGTGCTCCAAGGGCAATATGCAGGGAGAAGACAAAACAAATTGCTAGAAGCTCTTGGGGCAGCTAGCCTGGTCTATGCAGCTCCAAACAGAGAGACCCCGCCTCAAATAAGATGAGAATAACACCTGAGATTGCTCTCTGACCACACACACACACACACACACACACACACACACACACACACACACACACACACGTGCACGCACATGCCTGCACAAACACATAAGCACAGCCCAGGACCAGGTAGGGCATATCTGTAATGAAAACAACCCTCTCTTCTAGTCTCCAGGAATTAGTCTCTGGCCAATTCTGGTGGGAGCAGGAGGACACTATAACCAAAAAAAAAAATGTGATTCCTCTTCATAGAGCTCCTATTCTTTCAAAACCCAGCACCAAAGTCTCCTCCTCTATAAGCAAGGTACAGCAGGACAAGCATGTTTTAAGCACTCTACAGTGGGACAAGCATGTTGTAAGCAGACTACAGCGGGACAAGCGTGTTGTAAGCAGGGAATAGTGGCACAAACACAGTGAACTGCTGTGTATAGCTGGAACCAGAGCTGGTAGCATAGACATGCACACCCAGCATTTGGGAGACTGAGGCAGGAAGATCCCACATGCACCATAGTGAAACCCTGTTCCCAAATAAAAAGTCTAAAAGGTCATGTGGGGTAGGAGGAGCTCTGTGGAAGAGCTCTTAACAAACATGTGAGAGGCCATAGCTCAATCCCCAGAACTGCAAATGAATATATGCAGACGGTTAATAGATGTTTGCAAATATTTCAGAGTCCTTCACCCACTGCTATTGTTACTCTTTTTTAATTATTTACTTTTCTAGATTAAAATATACACCATGACTCCCTTCCCTTTCCTCCATTCAAACCCTCCCATGTACCCATCCTTGCTCTCTTTCAAATCCATGGCCTCTTTTTTCATTAATTGATGCTATGCGTGTGTGTGTGTGTGTGTGTGTGTGTGTGTGTGTGTGTGTGTGTGTGTGTGTGTGTGTGTTCTTAAGTACATCATTACCCCCTGCTCCTGTCTCTTTATCACTCCTCTGCGAACAGACTGACCCACAATCTAAAAACACATATACGAGAAGCTCTTTTATTACTGTTTGTTTTGTTCTGAGACAGTTTCATGTAGCCTAGGCTGCTCTCAAACTCACTATGTAGCTAAGGATGACCTCCTGCCTCCACCTCCTGAAGGTTGAGATGACATGCATACACCAGCACACTCAGTGCTGGGAGTTGAACTCAAGGTTGCCTGCACACTAGGCAAGCATTCCACCTCCTGAGCCCCAGGTCCAGCTCCAATACAGTCATAGCACACACAGACCCTTCATTCACATCTCCTACTCTGAACCTAACACATCCACACCCAGTGCCCTTTGATTTTCCAGGGTACAGTGTCACTGACGTATGCAAAGGACAGCCTCCCCAGGACAGGCACTTTTTGTGACTTTTCTCTTCATTGTTGTTGTTGGTGGTGGTGGTGGTGTTACTGAGAACCAAACCCAGGACCTTGAGTTTGCTAACCAAAGGCTCTAACCTAGCTTAATTCCCACCCTCAAGAAATGATTTTTGGTCTCCACCTATGTGTCTTCTGGTTCCTAGAAATATCCATAGCCGCATTTGATGGGGTATTTTCTTCTGTATATATATATATATATTTCTCTTGTTGGTTGATGAATAAAACACTTATTGTCCCGTAGCCAGGCAGGAAGCATAGGCACGGCTACCAGGCTAGGAGAATGCTGGGGACAGGATGAAGAGAGAGACAGCCAGGAGATGCCATGTGGTCGCTGAAGGAGTAACATGCTGGAGCCTTCTCCAGTAAGACAAGATCACGTGGAAATACTTAGATTAATAGAAATGGGTTAATAATTAAGAGAGAGCTAGCCAGTAAGAAGCCTAAGTCATTGGCCAAACAGTTTATAATAATATAAGTCTCTGTGTGTTTATTTGGGGCAAAGCGACTGTGGGACCAGGCAGGACAGAAACTCCATCAACACCCATTAAATGTCTATAGACTCCTGTCCTTAGGGTCTTTGTGCCTCCAGGGATGGGCTATGGACCACTGGTAGGCATTACCTGACTGGCTTATGTGCTGGGGACCATGCTCAATGTGTCATGCATGCTAGGGGAGCAATCCCGAAGCTGACTAACGGCCCTGCCCACCAGGTGGTGCTGTTTTATTTTATGTTTATTTTTATGTATGTGTTTGTGTATGGGTCTGCACACATTTATGCAGTACCCATGCAGGCCAGAAGAGGACACTGGATCCCCTGGAGCCAAGTTCCAGGCAGCTGGTTGTGAGCCACCACATGGGGGTTCCAGGAGCCAGACTCTGAGCCTCTGAGAGAGGAGAATGTGCCCTTAACTACTGCACATCTCTCTGGAACCCGGCTTTTTGTTTCTGTGTATGTGTATTGTTGTTTTGTGGCAAGAGGACAACCAGCTTTTGGCTTTGCTGTATAAAGGGATGATGAGGACTCTGGGGCAGAAGTAAGGTCCCCATCACTAATCTAAGAGCTGACTAACGTGAGAAAAGAAAAGAAAACTTGTTCATTTTTACATGGACCAAGCCATCCTTTATAAGAGAGAGGCCTTCAAGATGGGTCAAGGGGTGAAGGCACCAAGGCTGCATAGTACAAGGACAGAATCGACTCTGAAAACTGTCCACTGACTTCCACACTCTTGCCATGGCACAGGTGAGTGTATGCGCGCGTGTGTATGTGTATATTTGTGTGTGTGTGTATGTGTGTGTTTGTATGGTGTGTACCCACACATGTGTAGGTCAGAGGGGAATTCTGTAGCATTGGTTCTCTTCTTCCCCATAGGTTCCATGTATTGAATTCAGGTTGTTGGGCTTGCCTATGAAGCCCTTTCACCCACTGAGACTTCTGGTATTATGAAGAGGTGCATTGTAGGAGGGAGGCCACAGTGAAAGGTCGCTGTGACTTCCACATCTGTTTGTTCCCACTGACTTGAAGTCCCCATCAACAGACTCTGGGATGAAGACTGTTTTCCTGGCTTGGGTATGAAGGACATCTCTCCAAAAAAGCTTCCCAACTTGGGGCTGGGCTGGGCTGGGCTGTAGCTCAGAGCCCTTCCTAGCAGGCACAAACCCCTGGGCTCCATGAAACATGCCTATCACCCCAGCACAGGGGAGGTGGAAGCTGGAGGATCAGCTCAAGTTCATCCACCCATGGGTACACAGTGAGTTTGAGGCCAACCTTGTCTACATAAGACACTACCTCAAGGAAAACCACTGATAAAAACCCTTTAAGCTGATACACAAATACATGCACTCACAGTATGCTCATGAATGTGTATGCACACACACCCCATACACAGACACCATACACATACACCACACACATGCATGAACATACTGCACATATGCACAGGGCACATATGCACAGCATATACCACACACATATATATGCACAGCACACATGCACACCCTCACCCTCCAGCCTGACTCTGGACATCTTGAGCAATTTGTCAACAGCTCCACTTGGACTAGGACATTGGAAAAGTTCCAGAGGAGACGAACCACAATAACTTCCTTCCATAAACAGTTCAGAATCAGACCTGGGAAACCAGCAACACTAGCCACAAGGCCTTCCTGAACTAACATCCTCTGCCTAAGTATTGGCCATTCAGTGCTTCTGCTGGAGAAATGGTCAGCACAGATGTTTCTAGAATGCTATTTTCTAAAATTTGCGTTTTTGCCTTTCATTTCTTTTTTTCTTATAGGTTTGTTGAAAAGCACTTGCCTAGCATATAGAAGGCTCTAGACTTACTCCCCATCCCAGGGGTGGGAATACAGGGGGTGGGGGGGTAATAATAAAGAAATAAAACACTTGTGTTTCAAATAGCACATTAGTTTTATATCAACCCCACCCAGCACAGCTCCAGCAGCTAGTCTCGGCTTCCACAGGACTGACAGATACTGCGTATCCAACTGAAGTTACAAAGTAACCTGTACCCAGCCACTCTGGATTATGGACTGAAGGAGCAGCCTATCCCAGACCAAAATCCACTAACAGTTTGTGTATTTATTCTCTCTCTCTCTCTCTCTCTCTCTCTCTCTCTCTCTCTCTCCTCTCTCTCTCTCTCTCTCTCTCTCTCCCTCCTCCCTCTCTCTCCTCCCTCCCTCCCTCCCTCCCTCTCTCCTTCCCTCCCTCCCTCCCTCCCTCCCTCCCTCCCTCTCTCTCTCTGTGTGTGTGTGTGAGTATGTGTGTGTGTGTGGATGTGTGTAGGTCAGAAGGCATTTTGCGAAAGCCAGTCTTCTACCATTTGGATCCCAGTGTCACTCAACTCAGGTCAATTTTTAACCTATAGGTGCCATCCATGACTAACACTGTATTCTAAAAGGTGTCTATTTTGTGCGGGCTTTTTTTGTTCTTCTGAGACAGAGTCTTACTCCAGATTGACCTGAAACTCACACTACAGAACCAAAGACAACACTGAACTCCTAATAGCCCTGCTTCCACTTCCTAAGGGCTGGGACTACAGGTGTGCCTCATCATACCTAGCGTAGGTGGTTCTGGGGACAGAGCCCAGGGCTTCCTGCCTGCTCCTCAAGCACTCTACCATAGGAGTCCCACCCCGCCTGTGTGATTGTTTTTAAATAGTTACTTGTATGTTTATTTGTGCTTGTGTATGAACCTGTGCATGTGACAGCACATGTGTAAAGGTCAGAGAACAGCTTGTGAGAGTCCCTTCTCTCTTTCCACTACGAGGCACCTGGGCATGGAACTCGAGCTGCCAGGCTTGGCCACAAGCACCCTCATCCACTGAGCCATTTTTCTAGCCCCTGCTTATTTTCTTACTGTTACGTTTTAAAGTGAAATGTGCCCACAGGCTCATGTGTTTAAACCCTGGTGTCCCAGTTGGTGGTGCTGTCTGGCTGGGTTGTGGAGTCCTGAGAATGCATTCATGGTGTAGGGGAGAAGAGTCTGGAGATGATTGATGGAGGCTTGAGTTCTGGGCTTCCTGGTGCATCAACGGGCGAAGGGCCTCCAACACAAGCTCTTGACACCATGATCTCCGCCACAATCTCGGTCAAGCCTTCTCCGCCATGTTGGTAAAGCTGAGAGCCCAAAATGAACCTCACACCTTACATTGTTTTGTCAGGTGTGTGGAACAACTTCCTCTGAGATTGAGACATTGCATCCTGCAGAAAGCAGGAAGGTAGACCACTCAGAAATAGCTTCAGGAAGTCCCTGCAACTGAGCAGATTCACTAGGCTCTCCCTGCCTGAGTGAGCAATAAAAGCTGGGCGCACCTCTCAGAAGAGCAAAGCCAAACTGCAAAGACAACTCTCAGAAAAACCAAGCTGCAAAGAAAATGAAGATTGGGACCAGACCAGCTTCCTTAAGGAGGTTTCAGGCAACTGAGGCTCCTGGAAAGGATGCTCTCCTCCCTGTTGTGCTGCCTGCAGGCTGTGCAGCGGGTTCCCGGTTCCCAGGTTTTGTGAGCTGTCACCCATGCTGGGATGGGCCTTGGTGATGCAGCTGTCTTTGGGTCATTTCTGCTCCTGTGAGTGATCCCTCACCCATATTCCTGTAACTAACAAAATAACAAGTAGCACTCATCAGTTCACCGGGTTGGACTTTGGTGGTGTCCGTACTTTGGTCTGTCATGAGTTCCCTATCTGGGATGACAAGATGTGTACATTTGCATCTCACTGGGAAAAGTTTTGTCACACAACATGGGTATTTCGTCACAGCAACAAAAACTATAACTAAGAACTGGAAAAAAGGCTCAGTGGATAAAGGTGGTTGTTGCCAAGCCTGACAATCTGAGATCAATTCCCTGGACCCACATGGTGAAGAGAGAACCAGCCCCTGTAAGTTGTCTTCTGCCCCCACCATGCCATGCCACACACACAATAAATAAAATGTTATAAGGAAAGTAATGTAAAGTAAAAATAACACACACATGCACAAACAAATAAATGCACTACATTAAAAAAATTAATTTACTAGGAAGAAGAGTTATAGTCCTTAGTGGTGCAGCCACTGGGAAGTTGTCCCTGCTCAAGCAAATAGCCACACACACCATGTTCATGCAGGCACCCCTAAGTATATGGAATCACACACACACACACACACACACACACACACACACACACACACACACACACACACATATACACATACTCACACAAAATAATAAAGCAGGAGAAGGATTTTTTTCAGAAGAGGGGGTTCAGAGGGTGGGGGGAGGGAATAAAAGAGGATGATGAGGTTAATTATGATCAAAGTACATTATGTAGATAAAAATTTGAAATTGTGAGAGAATAAATAATTTTTAATGTAGCTACTGTATTCCCATTTGAGATTGAATCTCCCTAAGGTACCAGTGATTTTTTTTTCAAAAACTATAGTAGCCTTGTTGAAATTGTCCAATAGCCTGGATCAGGCTGTCACAAACTTGGGACCTTTCTGGAGGAACAAGACCCAAGTCCAAGCCCATTCACATGGACACTGCTCCTATAAGCAAATTTATTCTGGTCACTGTGAGCAGCAGACATGGAGTCCAGAGAGGACCCATCCCTAGAAACCATGGGAATCACTGTGCAGAAGGTAATCTGGGGCTGGAGAGATGGTTTGGTGGGGAAAGAAATTACAGCATATTCCTGATAACCTGAGTTTGGTCCCTGGAACCCATGTAAGGGACCAAACGTGGTGGCGAGCGTCTGTAAGCCCAGTACTCCTGCAGCAAGAGGAGAGGCAGAGATAGGAACACTGGAAGTGCTGGAGACAGCTAGCACTGAGTACATTACACAGGGTTAGAAGCAAGGGACCCTGCTTCAAAACAAGGCGGAAGGCGAGAACTGCCTCCTAAGAGTCCTCTGACCTCAAAGGGAAACATAGCACACATATGCCCACACTCACACATACACATACTTACACACTGAATAAAATAAGGTGGTGAACTAACTGAGGTTACTCCTACATCAGTCTCTGGCTGCCACACACACAGCCTTACCCCCCCCCCCCGTGCATGGGGGAGTGTGTGTGTGTATGTATGTGTGCGTGTGCGTGTGCGTGTGCGTGTGCGTGTGTGTGTGTGTGTGTGTGTGTGTGTGTGTGTGTGCTCACGCACGCACGCATGCACAGACACATGACATACATGACCCACATAATAATAATAATAATAATAATAATAATAATAACATAATAATACGTTTTTCAAGACTAATGTAGAATCAATTAAGCCCCAACAGGTAAAGATAAGCCAACACTTCAAGAATTGGGAGAACGAGGAGGGGGTAATGGCTGCTGTAACGACTAACAGCTTCACAAATAGCCTGTCTTTATAAATACATAATGTCATTTGTATCTGTTGGCCACAGGAGACAGTCAAGAGTTCACATTCACACCCCACTTGCTAAGCAGAGCCCCAAACAGGAAGGTCAAGAGTATTAACAATTAGATAATTATCCTCTGCAGTGGAACAATTGAGGCGTTCCACTCCAATCAGATGGGAGCCAGCACTGACCACATTCTGGCTCAGTCATTTAACAGTGCCTGGGAAGTTCCTGCTGGAACACAATCAGGGACATAATTATTGGTGAGAGGCAGCCAAGTCCTCCTGGTCTGCAGGTGCCGTGTGTCAGAACTGGAACACTGACGGGAACCAAGTGCGGAGTACTTAGAACCAGAAGTTGGTTAACAAGGCAGTAAAGAGGTGAGACATCCCATTCACTAGTCTAGAAAGTACCACTTTTGGTGCTTTTTTAAAAAGTGAAAAGTAAATTAAATTTAAAAATAAAGGAATTTGAAGGAACTTCAGTTACATAGTGAGTTGAAGGTGAGGCGAGTCTGGACTGCATGAGATCCTTAGTATAAAGTAAATAAGTTACAGTGGGGGGCCAGAGATACTTGCCCAGAATGCACAAGGCCCTGCGTCCTACTCACAGCATAGACAATAAAAGATACAAACATTAAAAGGGTTCTAGTGACCAGCTGGACAAAGGAATGAGGAGAGAGAATGGCTGCCAGCCCTGAGCCGGGGTCAGGCTGTGATCTCAGAACAAAGCCTGCAGCCCATCACAACAGCAGCTGCTTCCCCTTGACTTTTCCTCCAGCCTCATTTTCTTAGCCATAAATTGAGAATCATACCAGCCTTGACCTTATGAGGTTAGGTGGGGCTGGCTGAGATCCAGTGTGCAGAAAGCCCTGCTTGCATGACACCAAATGGTATACCACCCTCCATATACCTAGCAAACAGCAAATCAGTCCACTGTACACACCCACACACACAGAGAGAGAGAGAGAGAGAGAGAGAGAGAGACAGACAGACAGACAGACAGACAGACAGAGACAGAGACACAGAGACAGAGACAGAGAGAGACAGAGAGAGACAGAGACAGGGATAGAGACACAGAGAGACAGAGAGTTCAGCATACCCAAGAATCTCCAAGGTCTGTGTAGAAGAGAAACTATCTAGGGAATGTGTTTTCAACAAAGCCAGTGCCAGAGCAACACATGTCTCCAGCACAAGTTGTGGCCTTTAAAAGCCTGCAGCCTCCTAGGCTGTCCCCCAGGCATGGGGAAGTCACCTCCTTTGGTTGGCAGGGCCTCCTAGGTCAGAGCCAAGAGCCACAAGCTACAACAAACTCTGGATTCCAGAACTCAGAATAACTCATTATCTTGGTAAGACTCAAGCCCCCAAGGAAACTGGGAACCAAGGAGATCGCCCTGAAACACTACTGGAGCACCAAAAAAGGGGGAAACTACAGGAAGCTGCTTCTGCAAAAACTGCTTTTGTTCAGGAGAATTCAAAAGCTAGTCATTTCTACCACCCACCCAACAAATGTCAATTATCCTGCTCCTCTTCCAAATTTCTGATGCTTGAGTCCTCCAGGCTTACAAAGCAAATCTCAGCTACAACCTAGCCACAGCACTTACCCTCTGATGGCACAAGGGATGGAGCCTCAGGCCTCACTCAGACTAATCAAGTACTCTGTAGCTGAGCCACACCCCTGACCCCTCACTAGGGAATTCTAGGCAGGAGATTTACCCCTGAGCCATACCCACAGTCCCTATGTGCAAGGCTGGGATTCCTTTGGTAGAGTACTTGCCCAGCCTGCATAAAGTCCTGGGTTTTATCCCCAATGTTACATAAACCCAGCATGAAAAAACACATCTGCAATCCAAACACTGAGGAGACAGAGTTGATGGAGAAGGTCCTTCTGTGTATGTTTATCTTATTGGTTGTTGAATAAAGTACTGTTCCGTCAATGAGGCAGAAAGATAGGTGGGTCTAGGAGGTGAAAAGAATTCTGGGAAATGTAGTAAAGAGAAGTCTTGTGGTCCAGGCAGGAAGTGACATAGCAGGCAGACTCAGAATATAAGCAGAGACAAGCAGGAAATCACTCACTTCCTCCTCTCTATTCTGGGAGCTGCCATGTGAGCCTCACAAGAGAGGATGCATGCTGCTGGTGTCCTCAATCAGATAAGTCTTTATAAAATATATAGTTTAATAATTATGGTTGATACTTAAGACAGAGATAGCAGATAAGAAATCCTAGTCACTGGCCAGCAGCATTGTAATTAATATAAGACTCTGTGTGTTATTTCGGACACCCATGTGGCAAGCAGGGCTCGGGTGGCTTGGCGGAAAGATTTATCATTACACAAGGTAATCTTCAGTGCCATCCTGGACTACATGTAACCCTATCTCAACAAATAAACAAACCAACACAAACAACCTAAAATGTGGACCTAATTAAATGAATTAAAGTCTCTATCTTCTCATCAGAAAGCCTTTAGCTATAACCAACAATTAATTACATATTTTGAAATAGCTAGTAGTGGGCTGGGGTGGTTAAGAGTATTTATTGCTCTTCTGGATGACTTAGGTTCGGTTCCCAGCACCAGTGCCAGTCAGGTCATAGTCACCTCCAGATCCAGATCCATATCTCCAGATCCAGGAGATCCATCATTGACTTCTAATCACCATGGGTAATGCTCTCTCTCTCTCTCTCTCTCTCTCTCTCTCTCTCTCTCTCTCTCTCTCACACACACACACACACACACACACACACACACACACACACTTAAAAATAAACATAAATCTTTTAAAGAAAATCTTTTAGTAGAAGATGGCTTGGTGGTACACACCTACAATCCCTACTAGGGAAGGTGAGGTAAGATTTGTAGCTCAAAACCAGACTAGGCTACCTATCAAAACAAAACAAAAAAGCTAGCCAAAGTTGGGGGTGTAGCCCGTGGGGGGGACCCGGCTTGCCCATCATGCTCAAGGCCATGAGTCTGATCCCCAGCACCACATGCTGACACACCCAAGCACAAAAGAAACCAGAACCAAGGCTGGGGCCATGGTCCAGGCAGCTAAGGGCTGCCACGCCAGCATGTGATACTCACCCATGTAAATAGCTGATTGTGACCATGTGAACTTCTAGCACTAAGAAGACAGCACAAAAACCATTCCCAGAGCTCACTGGCCAACCAGCCCAGCCATTTGGTGATCTCCAAGTTCAATGAGAGACCCTGTCCCAAAGAATAAAGTAGCGGGCCGGTGAGATGGCTCAGTGAATAAAGTTGCCAAAACTCTCCACCTGAGTTGATTCCCAAGACCCACATAATAGAAGCCAAGAATTGATTCCCCCCAAGTTGTTCTCTGATCACTGCATGTGAATCGACACACGAAAGAAAAATTTAATAAGTATATAATTGTAAATAAACTTTAAAAGCATAAAGAATGGTTGAGGAAGACACCCTGCCATCCACACACATATGCACAGATGCATATACAAATGCATGCAGGTGACACATGTGAACACAAAACATACTTACTACAACACAGAATGAGAGAGAGAGAGCAAAAAAAGAAAGGAAAAACCTTTAACGTCTTAACTGAACACTTAAAAAAGAAAAGCTTTCAGTTGTGTGAAGAAATAGAAAAGAAAACATGGAAGAGAAGGGAAGGTCTTCTTTATTCTCAGACTTGATTCTATGTAAGACATTTTTGGAAAGAGAATCTTAGCGAAGTCTCGACCCCAACAAGCAAACCCTGGAAGCATGTGAATACGCTGAGACCTGAGCCTCAAATGGCAAATTAAATCCATCATGGTTTCCCTCCCTCATGAAGGAGGTTTCCCCATCTCTCAATACAAACAAACAAATGGAGCAGTAGCAAAGAATAAAGCAGAGATTATGGCCAAAGCACCACATCCCACATCCACACGGGAAGCATCCACTCCCAGGCCAGAGACGGGCCGGGCTTTGAGTGGAAGGAACAGAAATTAAGAAGAGAAAATGATTTGAGGCAAGAGGCTTCTCTCAGCCCTACAAGCACAGTCACACAGAGGGGAAAGAAAATTGGGAGAGAAGGCCCCACCCTCCTCTCCTCCCTGCCTCTCTATTTAGAGTCAAAGTCTCCCTCAGATTTGCAGAGACACTGTAGTGAAACATCTTCAAGACCTGGTGTCTTAGTTACCTTTCCTGTTGCTGTGATAAAATACACTGAC